>NW_023998517.1:2138033-2175479 GCF_014805625.2 Glossina fuscipes
CCGTTAGATCCTTATTCCTGCTAACTATTGGCATTTGTTTCTTATTTCAGTATCCCCATAAATGATGGGCGTTCTTATTATGGGTCATTTAATTAATTAAGTGATTTTGGACTTTCACCAACCGCACAAAATCTCGCGAAGTAAGGCTTCGTGTTTATCATCCTTAGGTAAAGGCTTGGCACTCTAATTAACTTTCAAAACTTCTTCGATAAGTGACAATCGGGCGATCTTAGGTCAAGGGCATAACCAAACTTCAAATAAAACATTTTTGAACACTTATTGCTAATTGCAATAATTATTTTCCACTGTTTCCGAAATTCTTCCCTTCTTCCTTGATAACGGAACATCTAAAGTTGTCGTCCGACAACGCGGAATCCGTTACAAAATCACTAACATTTTCGCAGTCCCGCCAAATTTCTCTCGCTTTTCGATTATATTTAAACTATAGTTATTTTAAATAAAACCCTACGAATTGTGATACTTTTCTCTTAACGCTAGAAGTCAGAAAACTTTTGTTTTATTTTAACCTATAGAACCTTTTTTAATTAATTTCCGCAACGAATTTGTAAAATCACTGCAACAAGTCACATGGATGGATACGGATAAAAAAAATGATTTTGATGATTTTTGATACTTTGATTGAAAGAAGATTCTCGAAAAACTAACTGAAGAAGTTAGAAAAACTTGGAAATTTATTGAAATATATTTGTTAGATTCGTTCAATGTTTATTGTAATCGCAGCAAATCGGAATGTCTTTAATAATCAACCCATAATAATACCCGTAATTAAATCATGGTGCAATTTGTAATTTCAGCACTTCAACGTTATTTCAGATTTTAAAAAATTGTGCCAACTTTCAATCATACGATAGCTTACCAACCGCGGAGTATAACGACGTTTTCTCTATCGATTCCCATAACAGCTTTTATTTGGACTCCTATCCAAAAATGATTGCTACAAATACTTACTCAATCAGCGGAAGTATATCGAATCGGAGTGCTTCGAGCGATGACTCTTGGCTCGATAATAATATACTTGAGGAAAATGGTCGAATTTCATTAGCATATGAAAATTTAAAAACTATACCTCGACGGATAGCGGAAAAATATGCTATGCAAACAAAATTTTTAGATTTAAGTTACAATAATTTTCAAAATCTATCCTTCTTATCATTTTTCGAAGACTTGCATACATTGATATTGGACAGAAACAGCAATTTGGATGTTAACACATTACCATTCTTGCCGAACTTGAAGATTTTGTGGTAAGATCATATATGTGTTGTATAGTATATGTTGCATATATGTTGTCGACTGTATGTTGTATATATGGGCATATATCATATGCACCTTTAAACGAGCTTGTGAAGAATTTCTCATTTTCATCTATAATATCTAGAAACCATGAATCACTTAACGTTATCCTCGGCTTTACAGCATACTTTCTTCTTATAATTTCATGTTAGACCAACTAAACCGAGTAGCTTTGAAAGACTAACCTTTGCTCATCATTCATTTCACTCAGTCTTTTATACATGATTCTATAAAAATTTTTTTTTCTTATGCTCACTAACGACTAACGATTATTATAAACGAAATGAGAAAAATTGTACGTTTTGCTTCCTTTCTTAAATGTACCCACTAACCCACCGCACATAGTAAACACTTTAGAGCATTTTTTTTTTTTTTTGTACTAACTTCCCATCTTCAGCAAAGCAGATTAAGTTTGATTTGAAAATGCTTTTAAAGGATGTGTAACATGTCGTCTCTTTCTTCAATACATATTTTAGGATTAACAATTGCAATATTAAAAATGTTGTTGACTGGATACATCGCATACGTGCGCAGTGCCCAACACTGGAGCACCTATCGATTATGGGAAATCCGGGCATTAAAGAATCATTCAATTACTGCACTCTAAATATGTACGCTTCTGCTATCTCGGCATTAAACACAGGAGACATTGATACGTTAATAATGCAGCCCGCAAACACTGCAGTCGATTACCGAGAATACATCCTGGGGATGCTGACAAATTTGGAGTATCTTGATGGGACGCCACGAAATACTTTATTGCTAAGCACATCCGGTAAAATTAACGCTAACGGTCGTATACCTTCTTCGCCAACTACTTCCTTAAGCAATGGATCCTCCTCTCAAAGTCAATGCAGTAATAATGGCAATAACGAGCGCCAGCGTAAAATTTCACCAACTCTTAGTTTCAAAGGTATATTTCGAATGAAACGACGCAAAATCTCTTACCCGAGCTCATCCACAAACTGATTTCACAAGAGAAAAAGATATGAGGGTATAATGACTACAATTTAAACATTTTGAGACATAATTAAAGGCATCTGCGTTCATTAAATCAATGAAAGGAACCACCTAGCAACTGATCATCGTGTTTACCATCATCCCTTCTTATCATGTTTTTCAATTGTTGTGTGCTGTTAATTGTGAATAGTTGCAAAAAGCAATTCAGTATGCTTTACTATGTACCCAAGCAAGCGTTTGCAGCGATAAACATGTTTGTTTTTTTTCTCTTTTTTTTGTGGTATTTAAAGAAACAAAAACACACCCATTTCCATATTAAAGACTTAAATTAATAAATATAATTTTAAAAACTTATGACATTGTAACTAAATGCTTTGGTTTTTCTATTTATTACATTGATTTGACGTCCAAATTTGCAAATGCACCTTCCAAAGCATCAATGAGTTCCTCATTGTTTTCTATGGTTGATCGTTTCGCTGTGAGGACACTAGTTTGGTTCAGAGCCCATTGTGCCATTTTTTGAGCTTCCTTACGTTTTGTACCCACCGCGCGAGAATTGGCAATCATAGTGCAGCACTAAAAAGAAGAGCAGGAACCATAGCAAAGGATTAATGTTTTATTGTTTTTTTTTTCTTTTTTTAAATTTATCCATTTGATAATAAGAAAGAAAAGTTGAAATAAAGAAAGATTTTTATACCCCGTTCGCCAGAATAATATAACGATATGCATGTCTTTAGTTTAGGTACGCCTTAAGCGCTTCCCGATAGTTTGCATTGAAGCTTGAGCTAAATCGTTCTGAATTTTATTTGAATGAATATTCATTGAAGACAATACTATCCTTTATACTTTCTACAAACAGCATGGATTAAGAATTGTGTTTGCTTTGAAAGCGGAGTTTTTTCCTATTGTTACCCAATTTCAAATACGTACTAAAATATATTAAATATATGCTTCGAGATCAAAAAAAGAATCTTGTAGTGTAATTTGACATAAATTATTCTATCCTAAATCTATTCTATTTGAAAATCTAACTGCCCGATGTGAGACTTAGTTGTTACTAAAAATGACACTTAACTCTAAATCGTATTGAAATTCAATATAACATCACTTACCAAATAAAATCCGTACAAAGCTCTCAGGTTCTTAGGATTAAGTTTAATGGCTTGTGAAAAATATGTTCGCGCAAGTTCTATGTTGTCCATACCTCCCTTTAAAGAACAGCAAGAAAAAGAAGAAATTTTAACACGATCTTAAATAATCTTTTGAAATTCATCTTTCTCTTCTAATAATTCTTCAATATGCTAATAATTAAGTTTAGATAATTTAGATATAAAATACCTATTGACCTCTTTAGTAATGTACTCGTAAAGATAGGTAGAGTGTGTATAATATGAAATTAAGTTGTAATAAGAAATATTACGTATTTTCCAAATACGTTATTACGACAAGTACACATTAATAATGATAAAATTTTATGAGAAAACCGGACGGAAAACGGATGGGCGGATCATGACTTATTCGTCATACACAATTAAATGGTTATATACTTGATTTTGCATTTCCAAATAACAAATATTAATAGTAACTGTAGTCAGATCGCATTCAAATTTTCGATGGATCCAGACGGAGTTTTAGGAATAAAAGAAGAAAGTAATAAAGTTGAATAAATGTTTACCATAGTGTAACGTATTTCCGCCAGTCTTTGATGTATTAGATGACTATGAGGATTGTGCAGTAAAACTTCTTCCATACAAAAGGCTGCTTTCGCATAATCACCTTCCGCCAAATACAAATTGCATAATTCCTGCCAGGCCTCTTGATCTGACATAAATCTGAAATGATAAAGAAAACATTAAAATCACACGCTACACGAAAGCAAATACAACGACTCCGCATGCATTTACTTCTTTAAATATTCATTTAACTCCTTTATTGCCTCGATCCGTCGGCCCTTCGCTTTTAATATAGCTACCTTTCGTTTTCTGGGTGCTGCATTAGTTTCATCTTTGGCAATAATAGCGTCTAGAACTTCTAGTGCATCATTATAGCGTTCCATTGCTTCCAAACGCATAGCCTTAAATTTCATAACTCGAAGGCTTCCGGGGAATTCGGAACTGAGCTCTTTTATGCATTTCCCAGCAATATCGAAACGGGCAGTATCCAAAGCAGCAACAATAACTTGTTCCAAAATCAAATTTTTCTCATTACCAGTTTTTATCACCTTATCTTCAAGAACTGCTTCCCACAGCTGGATAACGTCATCACTTCGGCGTTCATTATCTTCTCGCCATTTGCGAAAATAATCACGCACATCTGTAAGACACATAAGAATTCTGTTATTTGAAAAGCATTGACGACACATGAGTGTTTAATAAGTACTGCTGCACGGAACACTCCTATAATGAAAAACCATTATGCCATTTTACCTTTCCAACACATCTCCTCATAATTCAAGGACATTTTCTTAGTCCAAAGATTCCTTTCAAAAATTGTAATAGTTTTCCTGCTGATCAATTTTGCTCTAGTTATTTATTAAATATGCGGACAGTGTTACCCTTTTTATCGAATGCGAAAGTTACTGCTAGAAATGATACTAGAAACGTCACGATTTTCTCAATGAGTATAATTTAAAAATTGACGATTTCATTTTGCACATAATGTATTTTGCTCATGCACATATTAACATACAATCGAAAACGGATACAATGAGACAGAGAAGAATTAATTAATTAATGGAAAATATACGATTAACGAAGACATGAATTTTCAAACAAAAACCAGAGATGTATAAACATGGTATTACGATTCTTAAGGGTTGGCAGCTCTAAATCATATTTCTGTTCATCTTTTTTGTCATTCTCCCGCCAAATTTAGTCGTGTTTGAGTTTTGTGTAAACGTGATGTTGCTTCTCAATTTGTTGTGCGTTGTTTCAAGAAATTTTATTCAAAATTATTTTCAATATTATTAAATTCAAAGTATAAAATATTTCAAGTTGAAATGGTAGACGCCGAACAATATATTAAAGACATACAAAGGGAATTTGTCGATTTTCTTGACGATGAAGAAGATCAAGGCATTTATGCTGGTCATGTTAAAGACATGATCGGGGAAAAAAGTCACCGGCTAATTGTGAATATTAACGATTTAAAACGCAAAAATCCACAGCGAGCGCTTGGGTTGTTAACAAATGCTTCAGATGAACTTTTAGCTTTTGGCAGAGCACTTAAGGAGTATGTATCTACTGTGGATCCGACTTACGCCAAGGGATATGAAGATTTTTTTGTGGGATTTGAAGGTTGTTTTGGCAATCGTCATGTAACACCTCGTTCGCTAACTTCAACGTGAGTTGTTTTAAACGATCTTACCAGACATAGGTTAAACAATTTATTTTCAAAATTTCATTCGACAACAGGTATCTTGGCAATTTAGTTTGCGTTGAAGGTATTGTAACGAAAGTATCACTAATTCGTCCAAAAGTTGTGCGTTCAGTGCATTATTGTCCGGTAACGCGTAAGGTCGTTGAGCGAAAGTATACGGATTTAACTTCGTTTGAAGCCGTACCTTCTAGCGCGGTTTACCCGACGAAAGATGAGGATGGCAACTTGCTGGAAACCGAGTTCGGCCTGTCAGTTTACAAAGATCATCAATCTTTGACTATTCAAGAGATGCCAGAGAAAGCACCGGCCGGTCAATTGCCACGATCGGTGGATATAATTTGTGATGACGACTTAGTGGATCGCTGTAAACCCGGAGATCGAGTGCAAATCGTAGGAAATCATCGTTGCTTGCCTGGTAAACACGGGGGTTACGCTTCCGGAATTTTCCGTACAGTGTTGATAGCTAACAATATATCGTTGCTGAGCAAAGATAGCAATTTGGATATTAGTCGTGAAGACATAGTTCTTTGTAAAAAATTTGCAAAGAACGCTGATATATTTGAATTACTTTCTAAAAGTTTGGCCCCTTCTATTCACGGAAATGCCCACGTGAAACGCGCGATTCTGTGTCTGTTATTGGGTGGGGTGGAAAAAATTTTGTCTAACGGTACTCGCTTGCGTGGTGATATTAATGTTCTTCTTGTTGGGGATCCAAGCGTGGCCAAATCACAAATGTTACGCTATGTTTTGAATACGGCTCCTCGTGCCATACCAACAACTGGTCGTGGTTCTAGTGGAGTTGGTCTGACTGCTGCTGTTACAACCGATCAGGAGACCGGGGAAAGGCGTTTAGAAGCAGGTGCTATGGTTTTGGCTGATCGGGGTGTCGTCTGTATTGATGAATTTGATAAAATGAGCGACATCGATCGCACTGCAATACATGAAGTTATGGAACAAGGCCGAGTGACTATATCCAAAGCAGGTATACATGCTTCTCTTAACGCTCGCTGTTCGGTTTTGGCAGCTGCAAATCCTGTTTACGGCCGTTACGATCCATATAAGACACCCATGGAAAATATAGGTTTGCAAGATTCATTACTTTCGCGTTTTGATCTGTTATTTGTTATGCGCGACGTAATTGATAATGATATTGATCAGCTAATTTCTGACCATGTGGTCAGAATGCATCGATATCGGAATCCAAAAGAGGCCGATGGTGAGCCTCTATCCATGGGAAGTTCGTATGCCGACTCGCTATCATTTGCATCAAGCACCGACACTAAAAAAGATACCGAAATTTATGAAAAATATGATTCATTACTTCACGGTAAATCTCGGAAGCGACATGAGAAAATTTTATCTGTAGAATTTATGAGAAAGTATATACACATTGCCAAGTGCATGAAACCCAAGCTGAGTGAACAAGCTTGCGAAGTTATATCGAATGAATATTCGCGCCTACGATCGCAAGAGGAGGAGCAACCCCATGTAGCACGGACTCAACCTATTACAGCTCGTACTTTAGAGACGTTAATTCGTTTAGCAACGGCCCATGCTAGAGCCCGTATGTCTAAAACAGTAACAGCTGATGACGCCCAAGCCGCCATTGAACTTGTACAATTTGCATATTTTAAGAAAGTTTTAGAAAAAGAGAAGGCAAGCAAGAGACGTCGTGCTAGTAACGCGAACTCTTCGGACGAAGAGGGTGAAGAAGGCGGTGATAGGCGGAGAACATCGCCGGTTCAGCGCAGCAAACGGACACGTATAGGTCGCACTCAAGATTCTACTTCCCTTGTCGATGATGGTAGCGATCATGATATAGAGACTCCACAGCCAGACGCTGGGGATTTAACACGGCGTGATACTAGACAGGTTTCCACGGCACGCAAATCGCCAACAAGTTCATCTGATATCCAAACCGAAACGGCGTCAACGGAAATGTCAACAATGCCAGTTTCAGTGTCTATTACGGAGGATCGTTTAGGTCGTTTTAAAAATAGCCTGCAACGACTTTTCCGCGAGGCGCGCGAGCAAAGTCTTAACTTACAACGCATTACAGCTGCTGTTAACGACAACAATCCAGAACCATTTACAAAAGAAGAAATTGAAGCCGCCATTCATCGCATGACCGAGGACAACCAAATCATGATGGCCGATGAAATTGTGTTTCTTATTTAATTCACTTATCAGTCCTGCATGTAAGATCAATGGATGCTTTCCACTGATTCTCTTATATCGTTTTAATGAAAAAATTTAATATAATTTATGGAAAGTCAATATTTAAACAAATATGCGCGATCATAAACCAACCTAGTATTATGTTTACCCAGACCGATAAATAGCAGAGCTTTCTTATTCAAGATCAAAATAAATGCTTCTATAACTTTTTAGTGGCGGACGTCTGGTAAAAGGCTTAAATTATCCAATAAGCGAAATACAACGACCACCATATTACACTCCAAATCAGGAATTTTTTTTTTTTTTTGGGTTAATATGGATTAAGCCAATAAATAGATGATTTATTTGATTTGTGAATACTACAGACATGGCATTCTTCGAAATTATGATAGATTTAACTTTTCTTGATCTTTTTGTGCAAGAAAATGTTTCTCTTCCTGAAATTAAGTTAAGTAATTTCGATGGACAAAAATTGTGGACCCCACAAGCCTAGTCGCGAATAAGCTTAACGCGTTTACTTAGAACCAAGAGTCAATCAATTTTAATTGATTACAAATACTAAAGGTGCAAGAATGGGATGCCTTGAGTTGTTTCTTAACTATCCATTCAATCTTTACAACTGTTCAATTTCAGCCATTTGACGAACGAACGATTTAAGTGGCATAACACTACAATGTTTTAAGATTCGCAAAAAAAAAAAACTAGAGAAATAAAAGAGTCTTTAAAGACATGCATATATTTTTTAATTTTACAATGTTATAAACGTTACATAAGTCTCTTGTATGTACTGACTAATCGTTAAGATACATTTATAAAAGTCATCTTATTTCCCAAACAGGGGTTGATCCTTCCACAGATTAAGGTTTAGTTCTTGTTGTATGATCGTTTGACAGCTCACCATCTTGTTCCTAAAGTAACAAGAAAAAATTTCATCTTGAAATTGTATACAAACATTTAAAAATGTTTACCTTCTAGAGGAAGAAACATAAACATTCGTTTGTATATAACTTATATTGTCGCCGTTCTTGCATATAAGGCCCGCTAAAGTAACTTTACGTATCTCAGCTAATTGTCCTGGAAAGTGAATATAGTTTAATTAAATGTTGTATGAATTCTCTTTAAGGTACTGTTACAATATTTCCTCTTTTCTATTATAAGATTCGTACCACTAGTAGATCGTGAATATCTTGGTCAAGAGAAATACACTTCAAAGTTCGTCTATTTACATTTATATTCCTTAAATATAGGATTATTCACAATTTATTTTTGGCAATACTTTCGACGGCTCAGCTAAAATTTTTTTTTTACTACAGCCCGCCCTCCCTTCCACAAATATTCTATTTTATATATATTTTTGCAACAGCATATTACTAGTATCTAATTTTATAGCTTCATTTATAATCCGTTAACATGTTTTTCTGGTACTCGTTTTCCTCGGCCAGGAGCTGTATGACGCGCTCCGAACATGCATTTGGTTTTTCCCCCTTTGGGGATTTTATTGTTTGGCTGGAATGAACTAGATTTGAGATTTCCGTAACAGTATTATGCTTGTCTTTTTGCCAACAAAGCGAGGGACCATTAAGAAAAACAATGCCATTTATCAGTCTTAGCGGTGGCCAGAGAGAAAAATTTTGCCAAAAGAAAATCTTTATTAATTAATAACTATAATAAATAAGTAGACTAACTACTTTCCATTTAATGTACCCAACAAAAAAAAAAAAAAAAACGGTTTTGATATAGAATTAATTCACTCTTACTCTTAAATAGGTTTACCTTGATTGAAGCCTCCGAATGAGTTGTCGTGTTCAAAGAAGAAGCGATCTGCCTTGCGGGTTTTTAGAAACTGTTTGCCGACTATGCATTGAAATGTGGGCCCAAAGATCGCTTCTGCAGCATGTGTTTCTAAAGAACCACCTACGCTTAAATCCACATCGTCGACCGAGTTGTACAATCTTCGCAAAATAGAGATTTTCTAAATCGATTTATGGTTAGATCAGCTAAGTTTGGGATACTTTAGAATACCTACTTTTAGGGATATTTCTTTACCAAAATCGGACCAGGTAGAGGCTCTTGCGAGACCACAATATTCTCGAAAATCATTATAACTCCGTACCCCAAAGTCCCGTCCACGCTGTATATCAAGCGCTTTTAAATCCGAACCAAAATCTTCAAAACCTTTTCTATTAAATCTATGTTTAATCTAAAAAAAAGAAAAAAAAAATTAATACCACACTCCAAATTCCAGCTAAACTCATAAATCATGCTTTGTATTGGACATACATCTCGATCGATGTTATCATCGGATCTTTTTTGCAGTTGCGTTATTAAACCCAGCAGGAGAGAATCGAAATTATTTCCGCTTTCAACCAAATTTATATTTTGTTCACGATCAAAATAATCGCTTAAGCGCATTGTTTGATTACGACGTGGATCAGAAAAGATCATACTATGTATAACAAATTTTTTAGTATATTAGTTAATTAATTAAAAGCATCGAATGAATTTTATAAAACTTACGTAAACCAGCCAGGAATCTGATGATGACTGTAACGAAAAGCCGCAGCAGCATATTCAGCATATGGAGCGGCATTCATGTACTCATTATAGTCATTCACATAATTTCCAGGGTATTTTACACGATGAAGAAGGCCGTTCTTGTACCCATATTTATGTCCTATCATCAAAGGCAACCAATCGTAATAAGTGATTTTCTGAAACTGCGCTATATTAATTTTTCGAGCTTCTTGAAAAATTCGTTCATCGGAATAGTGCGGATTGAGTCGAAGCAACAAATTAGCCAAACGATTGTGCTCTCTCACGAACAATGTATGTAAAATAATTAACGTAGGTATGAATTGATTTCGTTTATCTGGCATTACGTAGCAATATCGGTTTTGCGCCGGACACATAAAGTTTTTATTCGATTTGATGATAGGCAGAAAACGTTTTCGGTGGCCAACCTTAAGAAGGCCGTCCTTATAGAGGCGGACCTGTTTATTCTCGGATAATGAATTACCATAAATTGATCCCAGATCTAGAAAAGCGGTGGTAAAAGTGATTTTTTCTGCATAAATCGAATTATTTGATGAATGCCGGGAATCTTTATCGGAAAGACTGCGTGAAAAATTGAAACATGTTTGGTCAGAATTTAAGGCAATTGGATCAAGTGGATGCAATCTGATGGGATAGCACATTTTATTATTGAAATTTCGGCAGCAATCCGCTAAAAAGGTAACGTAAAGCATCCATAGTTTATGTATTACGTTTGCGCTTACCTGGCGCATCCTGATGAGTGAATTGACTTAAATCATGAGCAACCAGTTGTCCCCATTGCATGGTCATTAATGTACGGAAACTGTCTGCCATTGTGCTCTCGCCATACAACGATAACGACAAGCGGCGAGCGTTTGGCAGAAGGCTGCCTGTCACCGATCGGGTAGGCGCGTGAATTCCGTCGCTATAATTGGGTGGCAGCAAGCGCGAATATCTCGATTTAGTCATACCGTAATCCGGATAAAGAAAATTATTGCAAAAACCTTCATAGGTACGAAAATAATATGAACAGTTATTGCACAAGGCGGTAACTGTAGAAAATGTATCCTTTGAGTTGTTTACTATGTCCAAGAGATGTTCATACATAGCTCCCATTTTACTTATTGCATTTCCTTGGAGGGGGTTTAGAAAGTCTTGTTTTAGATTGAAACGCGTAGCGTCTTCTTTCAACTGAACATATTTCCAAATAAACTCTGGCTGCCCGATTTGATTCACCCAAGTTGTTCCTGGTGTCCATGTTTTCTCTTGTGGTTCTTTCCATTCTTTATAATGACTAAAATTTATTGAATCTTACTGTCTGTCTTCTCTGGCACACGCAATAATATCTTTTGCCTACCAATTCAACTCCAATTGAGTTAATGTTAAAGTTGGAATTAATAGCAAGAAGCAGCTCAAAAACAACTTGCTTTCCATCTTTAGATAAGCGTTGACTTTAAATAAATAAACGTCCAGCTATTCAATGTAGTTATATTTTAAACTTTGTTTTTTTTTGGTATAATTATTGCTAGTTATTATCAGCGGATAGAAGTTTATCTATGTAAAAGAATTTGTAAAACTTGCCGATCTGAATTTTCTATACTTTGGCTTTTAATCACGTTCAGAACCAATGCAAGACGTTTTCTTTTTTTTTTTTTTTTTGAAACAGATAAAATATATCAGGTTAGTTAGTTCAGAGCTTACATTAAATTCGCAAGCCCGTACCACTCCTCTGTGTAAAAATCAGGTAACTATTTTGAAAGTAAGTTTTATATTTTTAACAAAAATATTGGGTTATATCTAAATATATCTGCACTTGCACTTACTTAATAATTATGTTAACGAAATTAAGAATGGTCGAATAAGTTAAATATTTTTTTCAATGTGTCTAACAACTCTTTAGTGTATTTAATAATATTCTCTTCCTCTACGAAACTTTTTATCGTATCCCGTAGTACGCGTAAGTGTTTCGCTAGTTTAGTTCCACGGATCATAGCAACAAATTTTACCCCACCAGACATAAGTTTCCAAAGGGCTAAACAGATCAACCATTGCTCTTCGTATGTAATACCTGGCGTTTTTATTTCCATAGGCTGCGCTACAATTTCATCTATCATATAAATGAAATCGGTCGACGTAATGAGTGTAGAACGATTACTGCCCAGAAATGACATATTACGTATAATACGTAACGAGAGCAATCGTATTTCTGATCGGGGCTCAGATTGATGTATAGCGTAACATAAAGCATTCAAATGACACACCTGACCACCCTCGCTGTAACGTGAATATATTTCCCAAAAACGCAACCAAGCATTTTGTATTTCTACTTTGGGACGTGAGGTCTTCGGTTTAAAAGTGAGCACTGTATCGAATATATTCAATGTACGCTGCTTTTGAAGAGCCGTACGACCCTCTACGCAAGAACAGCAATTCATTAGAACTCGAAGCCCAGCCACTATAATAGGCATACAATCCGTTGAGACAGCCTTCACCTTCGTAGTTTCCGTTGTTACCGTTTTATCAACTAATTGAAGGATGGAATGCGCAAACGCTGACGAATTTATGGTAACAAACTGTTTGCACACTACTATAGAACGTTCACTAAGAAAAGCGCATACTTGTAAAATGACTAGTTTCAAATCGGCAGAATGCGGCGACCAGGGCCAAAGCTGAATTAGGATTCTACTGACTTCTGCGGCTACCGAGTCATCCGTAATTATCGTTGTTTGGGCTGAGTGCCAATATAATAAAAATGTAAGCAGTAACTGCAAGTTTTGAATCACAGCGGTCTTCTTAGTTTCCCCATATCGACGCACAAACGTAGTGCATGTAGTGCTTGCGTATTCATCAAAAAAGCACTGAAATGTCTTTAAGACTTTATTAATTAGTTTTAGATTATTGGCTGTCTCTTGTGCTGCGAGTGAGACTTTTAGAAGCAAGGCGAGAGTTTCGCTAATTTGCTGTTGCAGTGCAGTAGGAACCGTAGTAAACTTGCAAGCTTTCATTGGATACATATGCAGATATAAACGTATTAAAGCAATGCTTATATGTTCCGCCACCGTCGAGACATGACCGCCTTCACATTCACCTGAAATGAGAAATATTGAAACCACGTCTGACTCAATGTTCTGCCAATATTCCAGCATAAACTGATTTCTAATATTTATCCACTAACCTTTTTCGTTCTTCCTCTTTTTTAATGCTTTATTGGAAGCCTTATTATTGTCGGAATGATAAGTTTCAGAATCTGCGGATTTCGTCTCGTGCACCTGACAATCCAAGACATTGAGCAGTGTAATGGTCTTTCCATTGACAGCTAGTTCAGGTTGGGATTTTATTAGTAGAAAACTCAAAGCTGATAAAGCACAAGTCATCAAAGGACTATCGAGTTGCGTTATGGAAAACGCGTTTTTAAAAAGTTTCACTACTCCTTCAGGGTGTTTGGTTAAACTATCACAAATTATGTCAAAGGCTGTAGCGTCTTTGCTTATTACCATCAAAAACTGTAATACATCCACAATTATTGAGTCTTCCTTAAGGCAATCGTCTAGCAATACAATTTGACAATAGGCACTCAACCAGACCTCATCTCGACATAGAGTGCGCTGTAAGAAAATAAAGTTGTCCGGGTACAGAAGAATATATAAGCGAGTAATGTCGGCCACCAATATGAAGAAGGCACTGTGAGTTTGTGGTACGGGACGTTTTAATATCTCGTACAAAAGGAACATAAACGACTGCGTGCACAGATCAGTAAGAAAATCGCCGGATTTCATAGACATTGATCTGCATATTTGTGCGTAGGAACTTATTAATTCACAATTCGATATTCCTTTGCATGTCGAATCAAAACCAGCCGGTAGTTCTTCTGAAAGTATGCACACAGACGGATGTAAAGCATCCGCAGCTAAACGTAAGAACTGTTGCTGCAAAAGTAAGGATTTAATGTCTTCTGTTTGCTCCTTTTCAATAAGAAATGCAAACAGTTGGCCAGCTAACTGCCTGACACATATTGGTTCCTCCAGATTTAATAAGGTTGATAGGCAACAAGTCATAAATCCGCCAGGCAAGAAGGCAAGGTCATTAAATAGAAGTTGGGCGCCACTTTGGTAAGAAATCCTTCTTTCTTCCCTATCGTCCACAATGTCGGGCGCGTCAATCGCTTTGGTTTGCGAGAGTCGATGTAAAGTACTCCACGCTAAAATACGAACTTCAGGATCGACGTGACCGGACATTCCACCCAGCAGCTTAACTAAGTTGGTAGTTGCGCGAAATGTCACAACCACTTCTTTCATTTGATTGCTTAACTGCAGAACGGACAGTAGACAGTCTCTGTGCCATTGAGCACCAGTTTGGGTATATGACCTAAGTTTCGATGACATATTCATTAAACGCAGGCAATATTCATACAAAAGATCATCTGGCAAATCTATTTGGCAAGAGCTGAGTGCCACAAGTACGGAAAGTAAGCAACGCACTCTTTCCAAATCTCTACTTTCGAGCAAATGCTGAGATCGTTCCAACAGCAAATCAAAAACATTGCCAAAGTAAAGGTTTACCTTCACTCCTCGCACAATTGGATCAAAGCAAAATTTATGATTTTTTATTATTTCATTCAGTATTATAGTGATTTTACGGAACAACATAATAGGAGTCTCATCGTTGTCTATAAGTAACGTAATAAGAGTGTTCTGGGCATCCTTTTGTAGGATTGATGCAATCCCAGTGATTACAAAAGTTAACGAAGTTCTAATGCAGATTAAAGCAACGTCCAACAAACCTTCAAAAACTTCAAAATCCGCCACATTACCAGGCGGTAATTTCATATACTTAATAATTAAATTATGCATTGCTGTAATCTCTTCACTAGCTACGAGGTCGATGTGAGTGAGATATTTTAAAAGCAATTGTTGCTTTAATAACTGAGCCGCTAATATCAATGATCGATGATCTGTAGCGTTTGATGCAGAATGCAGTATACGCTGAACACACAAAGCGGGCTGTGATGAGCGTATCCAACGCACATCATGCGTTGTTAGTTTAAATTCGTCGCTTATATCAAGTTGAGTTTGTTTAGTTATCACTTTTTGGGTTATGTCCTTGAAATCGCTCCCATAAGCTCGTGCGATAACAAAACGCCAATAAAGATTCTCTTCTGCCATTGATGGAAATATCGTTTTCAATTTTTCATCATCCGAAGAACAGTCGGAGCATAGAGCTGGACGTAAGTTCACTTTGACCGGTGCTTTTAGATTTCCCAATACACAGGGAGCTGTTAAAGAATTTTCTGTAGCCACAATTTCATGAGGGAAAAGTAGTAAAAACAAACAGATGCTTGCATCTTGCTTAAGTTGCACATCATGCACAAACATCATTAAGGCCCTCAATAATAAAATGTAGATATTTGGAGTTTCAGACAATTCACAACGAACTGAGGCATCGTATAGTAAAACCTTTGTCAATATACTTATCGCAGTTATAGCTGTATCTGGATAATCTACGTCGCAATCTTTTCGCATAGAGTTTTCCAAGGCTTGCATTATCAAATAGAATGCTCCAGTTTCGCATAGATCTGCGGTGAGTCGCCAATTTGCGCAGAGCACGTTAATTTGCATCAGAGTGCTCTTTCTCACACAAGGTTCAACATCTGTCGCATCGAGTATATTGGAAAGAGTGTTCATTGTAGAAATGCCATCGTCTACGACCGTACTTCGATCACAAAATATTTTCCCATATTCCCGCGGCACGCTTAGCAAGCATAAATCGTTAGGTATTGTGTCATTGATTTCACTTATATTTGGAAAATAGTTGCACGACTCTTCCATGGAATTTAAAATGTAAATTAAACGGGCTAAGGCTTCCGAACGACGACAGACATCTTCATGAAAGAGAAATCCGATATTGCCTTGTAGCATTGCGACAGGAGGTAAGTGTTGACAGTCCGGATCGTAGAGCTTAAGCAGTACGCACATAAGCTGCTCGCAGAAAGTACAACATATCAGCAAAGGCATCAGAGGCACCATCAGCGAGACAAGATTATTCCAGTATATATCGAAAAGCCTTTCAGATTTAAGAAAAAGCGTTAAAATAGCTAAACAATTATCCTTAATGCATTCATTTGGATTTTCTGAAGCCTCGAAAATAAGGTGAAGCAATAACTCTGTAAATATTGGTACTCCTACTATTTGAGCGCCCAACAGCAATGCGTTGGAAGATTCAATAGAATAATTCTCTCCATTCATTAGGCAACCAATGTGCCGCTTAAAAGCTCCTGCCAACTTGTTGTAAGCATAAGATTTTAAAGGATCTGACTTTAATTTCAATAATTTTATAAGTAAATTTTTAGCTTTTGTATGAAGACTTGTGTTTGTCAGATAAATATGGCTGAAGTTAGCAATCGGATCGAAAAGCAAATCCAATAATTTTCTGCTTTGAATTTTTTCTAAAACAAGACAAACGTCCAAACCCTTTTCTAATATTTCCTTTGAAGAAACCGCAAGTGGATTAATTAAAAGTTTAGCCACTTCGGTAAAAATGCTCTCGCGAAAACCAAGCAAGCTTAATGATTCCCCCAGTGCTTTATCCGCTTTAACGAGCAAATCCCTTAAATGTTGATAACGCTCCGGGAAAAGCGTTTTGAAAGTGTAATCTCGAACAATCGGTAGATAAGGATGAGCATTGTCCAATGGCTTATTGAGGCCATTAATATCAGCCATGTCTTGCAATAGGAACAATAAATGCATCTGACGAATTCTCAAGCGGCTATAAATATCAGATTTATGATAACGGAAATCGAGTTTGTGAACAATTGCCGCCACTCTATGAACATATACGGTATCTAAACTTAAATCGATGAATTTGTGCAGAGTGAGAATCATGTAAATTATTTCCCATACAGTTGATGATACGTGACCGTGTTCTATGCGCACATCCAAATGTACAATGCAGGCGTCTAATAGAAGTTTCAAAGCTTTCTCCACTCGTATTTGTGTTGGAGATTCTTGTTTGTTGGGTAGATCGGCGTAGAGTGCACATTTCGAAGAGGTCCTTAATGTTAACGGCAAAGAGTAAGCCAGAGTTTTTCGTTTCAATTTCAACCCCTTCAGTAATTGATGTAAAAATTCCAAAAGTGTATTTGATACACAATCAATATCAACGATTGAACTATCATTTACGCCACGTTTCCGTTCATCAAAAACTTGCAGCAGATTAAGAAATACATTCGGAGCTTGCAATAAATATTGCACAGGATAATCACACATGGTAATTTGTAAATGATGCAAAGCATTCTGCATTTCAATTTTTGAAGCTGAAGGATTAATTAAAATGTCGGCTAAAAGTTTCATCGATGTGTAGTCAGCCACTGATGGCTTTGACCACGGAACCTCATAGGAATGGGGCCCTAAATTATCACTTTCATTACTATGTAAACTTAAACGGCTTACGCATTCATCAATTACTTCGATAACTTGATCACTTTTTGATGTGGGTGAAACTGCCGACTCTGGCTCCCGAATATATTTTATCAATTTATCAATTTCCTCTTTGAGTTTTAATTCATCATTATGGCCTTTTATGACAGCTTTGATTTTATTCAGTTCCTTTTTTAGACGCTCTGCACCTATGCGATGTAAAATTGTTAATCGATACTCTTTCTCCCGTAGAATATAATCCAGTAGTTCTAAGACTTTAAAAGGAGCTTGTATTGGTCTAGAAAACAGAAAAATAAATAATAGACTTGAAAGCAAGTTGCGATGGGATTTTAAACTGAACCTTATCCCAAACCAACGTATCAATTGTTTGCACATCTCATTCGGCTTAACACTGACTTTCTCATTATGGGCTAGCGCCCGTTTCAATTTAGAGGAAATTTGTTCTAAAGTTCTTAAACGTATTTCAGCAGCTTCATGATTTAACTTCTGCAACGAGTCACGATCTATCACTATCATGTACGCCATCACTATTTTTTAATGTATGAAATACAGTTGAATGAAAATTTAGCAAATGCTTGTATAAAATAAATCTATTTTAAAAAGGAATATAGTAATACTTTAAAAAGTTCGCCAATTTTATTGTGCTTGTTCTTTCATAAACGGGAATCAGTCACTCACAACGCCGTAACATACCAAAAAGCTTGCGGTTACAAAATGTATTTTTTTATTTAAAAATACCCCTATTAGGGCATTAATCCTTTGATTGCGTTCTTCTAGAAGGAGTTGGATAAAGAAATTGATTCCGCAACATATGTAGACGTTTCGATTTATGTCTAATTCGAATTGCATTGGGATGGAAAATAAACTCTGTACTATCTTATTATTGCATATACATATAATCTATTTGTAAATATGTAGAACCTTCTCTTCTATCTCTTGGTTAGGTTAAGGATTAGGTCCCTTGATTGTAGTATCGTAGTCGCCAGGTGAGTAATACGACTGCTTTTAATTATGAAAACGGCTATGTTGCTCTTTCCTCAACGTCAAAAAGTTCCCATAAAGTATTTCAATGGGAACAACGAAAAAAAAATTTTCCAATCAAACAATTCGATAGCATTAAGATTATTTAATCATAAAATTAGAAAGCAAAATTATTTAAAAGGAAAAATATACTAATGTAATGAATTACTTCATTCGCGACAATTTCCTTATCAACTTAAATGGCTGGCGCCTTAAAACGGATTTGATGTTCACGATCACGGTGTTGTTGAGATAGAAGATGAATGCGTAAGTGCGTAATATTTTCGAGAGACTCTTGGCACAGCAGGCAAGTAGTTGAATTAATATTTCCGTCGCTGAAAAATATATAAATATACAAAATAAATTTTGAAAATTTCATTACAACTGATGTTGGAGAGAGATTATAATACTGCACTCTTCTATAGAATATGTTTTTAACATATTCTTTACTGTATTTACAAGCATTATCACAAATGATGATGATGACAAATTTAGTGCACACTTTCCCGACAGAGCTGATTGCTTATATGAAATGCAGTACAACAAACTCCTCCATTAATGACTTTTACAATACATACAATTGTCGTAAACGGTGCAGTTCTTCGCAATGCGAAGTCAACGAATGGATGCGATCATATTTTTCGTCATATAATCGGGGAGCGAGTAAAGGCGGAAAAAGCGAACGTTTACCATATAAATCTGTAGAATCTGTAATCGTTTCTTCAGCAAGCTTTTGCCATTTATTGTCGTTAGGACCGCCGGTGACGTCAGTATATTTGCGATTTTTACTTAAAAGTCTTGAATAGATAAATAGTTACGGAGAGGTCTATTAAAGTGCTGGATCCAATGGTCACCATTTACCTGAAAATGAGCTTTTGAATTTTAGCCGTTAGCTTTTCGCATTCCTTCTGGTGGATGGCAGGCCGTTCTTGATTGGGTTTTGTGAACAATATTGTATCCATTGAATATCGAATTTGATTAATCTGTAAAGATATAGGGAAGCATTCAAAAGTAATTGAGTATACTTGTGTCATATACCAATTCTATATCATCTGGTAACAAATCTACATCCAAATTCAGTACTATATCATGTTCCTTGTAGAGGGATTCAAAGGTTTCCTCATCGCAGCCTAAGCTGAAAAAGTAACATGAAGTAAAAAACAGCTCTTTGTATGTTTTTTTTTATAATGTTTCGTCCATCGAGAAATCTAAATTTTGTGGTTCGACGTTGAGAGGCTTTCCTAAATTTAATTAAAAACTAAATGTAATATAAATGTATAAAGTATTTACCCAGCAATAATTGAGACATATTTCGTGTGCTCTTTATTACATTTTAGTTGCATGGTTGGGCAAAATAGTAAGGTCATTAAAGCACAAAACCCATGGATATTTGGCATTAAAGTCGTACCCCGTATGACCAGGTTATCGCCATTCGGGGATTCCGTAATACCTGCAGCGACGGTTAGACGTTCATAGGCATCTTTAGGATCAGGATCGATTAACATAAAATTGACGGAATCTCGTTCCGCTTGTACGGCTTTACAATTGCCTACACTTGTTGCACTATATATATTTGTTTCGATGGGACTGAAAGGCCCTCGCAAATGCAGTGTTCTTGTGCATAGTTGTTTAGGGGGAGGTTGAATGTTCACGTCCAATTCGGGATGTAAAGAGCGTAAATAATCCTCATTTTGCCTTGAATGTTCATCGTCTAAAAATCGATTTGCAACTGATTGTTTGCGTAAGCGGAAATCGTGGTCAGTCTGAGGCGAAAATATGCCTTTAGAAATGTTTTTCTTATGTACAATTGAAATTATCTATTTTCTGGATACCTTAGACATTAGATTTTCATCCGAGTTTCGCGCTAAGCCCTTCTCCACAAGAGTCTCATTCAAAGAGCTATCCTCTTTCTTGACGATCACATTGGCAACTCCCTTAATCAAGGAATACACCTCAATTTCTGTTGGACCAGCATCGGCATGTTCTTGCATCAATACCATCGCTTCGTCTACCCACTTCTCAGTAGGAGATAATACAGCCGAAGCTTCTACTAAGGCCAGACGACATTGGAATAAACGTGGGGGTATATCAGCCAAATGTTTGGAGTAATTAGAAAAACGTCGCAAATCGTCTAATTTGACAATTGACTTATTACCGAAATCGATGAAATGTACCTAAAATTGAATCAAATTTTTTGTATTTGCAAGCACGATCTTATCATGAAGTACCTTAAATTGTGTATGTTGACGCGAAACATGAATCACATTTAACACTTTGGCCCGGTGAAATTTCTCCTCAAAATGAGCCGAGAGAAACATGCCATTTTTTATTTCAGCAGCATTCGAAAATCGACACTTCTGAAGCTCATTTGGATCGTTTAATAGTTCATCTATTTCGCGCAAACGCGGCATCTCCGATATAGGTTGGAAATAGAATTTACTACATGTCTCAATCTTCAAAAATGATTGCATACAAATATTATCAAGTAGTTTAGGTTAAGCATATCAAATGGTAGGAGAAATTATAGTTAAGCGTCTTTCAGCGCTCATTGTACACAGCAATGCAATATGAATGTATTACACGTGAATTGAAGTTAACATGAAAAATTATGCATTCGACTTACATGAGTTATGTACCCGGTTATGTTTTTCTGGAAAACCGAGGGTAAAACTACTAATTCCACATTTTGAATATGCCTATCGGTCGGTTTAAACGTACCATCGCACATATTTCCCAAACCATATCTTTCAGCATATTCCCCTTCTTTCGAGCTAAATAGGTATTGATTTTATATAGGATGTAAATGTAAATAAAAGTGTGTTAATATCAGCTAGAGAAGGAAAAATTGTGACTTACTTCATAACATTTATTTGGTGGCGTATATTTAATGAACGTAATCGCAAGGCTTTATAGACATTAACGTCTACTAAACCGGGCGTTTTTATTTGATCATCCTCGTTATCATTACCACCAATGATTCTATCTTTAAAAACAATAAACACTTTTTCAGAGCCTGACTGAAAATGTACGTCAATCTTTTCCGGTTCGATATCAACATCTTTAAATAGCTCTTTTATTCGTCCAGTATACAGCTCGCCTATATGTCGTGCTTCGAAATTTGAAAACATTACAGTATTACATGGATCGTGGCCGCACAACGTATGATAAATGGATCTTTCTTTTTCAGGCCGGGTTATTCTAGAGCGTGTAAAATAATTGGGATAGAAAGCACCGCTAATAATAATCTTTAAAATCATGGCCTTCTCCCAATCCAAGCTACTTGAAATTATTCGGTAAGTGGGATTTTTTTTAATCCCGAACGCCGCCAAACGCTCTTTCAGCTCAATGACTAATAAATGCATTTCCCTAATACTGCGTATATTTACGAAATTTCTACCAGCCCAAGATAGCTCATCGTGTTCATCACGCCCTTCATCACTTTCACTTAACGAACTCCATTCCTAAACAAAATTCTCAAAATGTGAAATAGAAAAGGATTTCGTAGATAAACAAGCTCACTTTATATGCATTTAGAATGGCTATTAAATCTGAGCCCGATCCATCAGCCCATTTAAGTTTTTGTACGAAAGCCGATATTTGGTTTTGTCGCTTATAATGCTGAGTTTTAAAAATAGACCGAACACTCAAACCAGCAGCTATTGGATATGTGTGGAAAAGCAAAGTTATCATTTGAAAATATTAAAATAAACGTTATTTCATACTTACCAATAATTATAGACTCCTCTAAAGCACCGAAAACCCAGCCCAAAATCGTTAATCGTGTTAAACGTACATCCAATGGCATTAAGGCCATTACGCGCCCCATAAATGAAATGTCACCGTCTTCAATAGAGTAAATATCGTTGGCATATTTGTACAGGGCTCCGACTTCTTTTAAAATAGTTATCGTATTTTGAATATCACTTAAATTGGGAGGGTTCATGGATAAACCAAGCACCGTGCTTGGCGAACCCATTTCAAGCAGTTTTGCCTTTAAAACTACATTCTCCAAGGGACAACGTAACATCTCTGGTGTGCTAAATTCGTCCAAGTATTTCTAAACGCAAAAAATGCAAAGAAATTTTATTTATTTCATAATTTTATAACATAAAATCATTGCCTCATAGTAATGACGTGGTAGTAAACGATAAACACGGCCGTTCATTACGCGCCCCGCTCTACCGGCGCGTTGACGACAATTCGCACGTGAAGCCCAATGTAATTGTAAAGTAGTAAAATTCGTTGATGTATCAGTTATCAGAATTTTGGTCAAACAAAAATCAATCACTAAAGAAATGAGAATTCGAGTTCATTGGAAAGTCAGAAGTTGAACAGATTTAAAATAAGCGGAAAGGTTGATCACCGTATTTGATATCTGGCACAGTTATAGAACTTTCAGCTATATTGGTAGCTAGTATAACTTTACGATAGCCGGGAGGAGGTCGATGGAATATTTTTACTTGTTCTTCAGGTGATATAATGGAATGTAAACGAATTGGGCTTAATTTTGATTTATTCCTGAAATCAGAATGAAAAGTGACGCAACAATTAATTTGAATTCAATTTACAGTCGCACTTACAAGTCGGCGTCATTCAACTGTTCCAGTCTCTTATACATTTGATCTATTTCATTAATTCCTGGTAAAAATATTAGAATTGCTATCCTATTCGCGTCCATCGATGAGTCTGGATTAAAGTCCGCCTCCTTTTTCTCAATGCTATCTATGACAATGATAAGCTTTAAAGCCAAATTATACATTTCCACGTCAATTCCGGGATTCTCAAAATCCACTGTCGCTTTCTAATTAAAAGAAAATTTTTTAAGTTTGTGCGTAAAATTTGATAATAAAATATTTCTCACCTTGGTATTGATGCGATCTAAATCAGATAAATAGAATTCTTTTACTTGATATAAACGGCGTGCATCAGAGTGAATCACTGGAGCTGGTCTATTGAATATTTTAAAATATTGCGAAAACTATAAAAATAAACGTTTATTACTCAATTAAATACACACTGTTATCTGAGCCATTTTCGCCTTACTTACTTCTCGCACATCCATGGTGGCAGACATTAGAATAATTTTAACATTTTTCGAATTGGTTACCAATAGACGTCGAACTATTATTAGCAAAAAATCCATATCTTGGTCACGCTCGTGAACTTCGTCTAAGATGACGTGTGTATAGGGGAATAATGTCTTCTCACGTATTAACTTTTGCAACAAAACACCAGTTGTACAGTAGAGAAGATGGGTGTCATCAGATATATTTGCGTGAAGACCAACCTATTTTAAATAGAGAATAAATACTCTCCTAAAAAACTTTATATGAAAAAAAAAATGTATTTCATACAACGAACCTGATAACCCACGACAGATCCTTCTTCCCATTTGCGTTCGCTGCAAACTCGTTTAGCAATAGACATGGCCGCTATTCTTCGCGGTTGCGTGCAAATAATTCTGCAATACTCGCGTCGACGATAAGCTTCATCCAGAATATATTGGGGAACCTTAAATTGAAGAAATCGAATGATTAACAATTGACTAAAGCTAAAAATTGAATTTTTTTCCTTCCTATAACGTAAACGTTACCCACCGTAACTGAACTTTTTTTGATAATAACACAGCTCTACCTACAATGTGCCTATTATGTAAAAAGGGTTACATTCCAGCAAATAAAATTATTTAAATTATTTTCCCATAACTGTTCATTATGTATTCCAAAAATTTTTCTTAACACGATTTGAAGGTTCGTAAGGCTAAACAAACGTCTCATCTATTTTTTATGCTATATTTTGAGATATTCAGTTTATTTGGATTATGTTATTGAGATAGGTGGCTTATATGTCCAGCTTGTTGATAACTTATGTAACTCTAGTATTATATGTATAAGACTTATTGATTCAAATCAAAAACCAGCAAAGAGAGAGTTGCAAACTTTGCCTGATTAAACGGAAATCTGAATAACTTGGAAAGTAAAAAGTATAGGAAAGCACATTGTCGGTACAAAAGCGCATATTGGAAGTAAAAATCTTGTAAAAATTTATAATTAAATTATTCGAAGATTTTATATGTTTAATTCGGCCGAATCTTTGTTGCTTCACATTCCACACATGCATGTAATTCAATGTGGCTCTGATCATCTTCGGCGTGATTTTGATATAAATGTTCCATACTCATCGGCACGAGTTTAGATGGACTTTGTAGAATAAACGATGCCTACGTGATTTCTTTCTATTTATCATTCGACTGTTAAAATATGAGATTTTGGTTGTGGGAATATACTTGATGGACAAAACCTAATCATTAGGTACTGGACGTGCATATCATGAACGGTCAAATACATTTTGTGCACATATGTAACCCGTACAAAAGAGTTTTAAGCAGCTGTCTTACTTAAAAAGAGAGATAGAAAAAATCGGGAACTTGTCATCTCTATTTGACAACAATAGACTGTAAACAAATAGTCGATCACCGAATGTAGCGAACATTTCCAGATTTATAAAAGTCGGTCGTACAAGATATCATTGCAGGAATATTAAAAATGGAAGCGGCTGTGTTTGAAGATTGCTACACGCTACTGGAAAACTTTGTGAATAATGGTAATCCGCACTTTCAATCGTTTTGTGAACAGTGGAAATTAATGATGTTTCAACATATATACGCCGTTCAGTCTTCAACGATTGAAATTATACAAACAACAAATGCAGTATTTCATATAGCAAAACGAACAATATGCGGAAGAGACAGCGCTGGACGCAAAATTAAAGCAGCACTTGATAGTGAGCAACGTTCGGTTTTAAGACGTATTGGAGGATTGTACTTAATGTATTCAGTATATTTTAAACAGCCAACAAAACGATACGTAAAAGTTCAATTAAGTCTACGAACTTGGAAGGAATTTACCACTTTCGTGGAATCGATGCCCTATTTGCCTAATACCGACGAAGTTCGTTACGTCTTCTGGAAATTATATCAGTCTGATGCTTTTCGATTTACTGCAGTAGACTATCATTTGGGTTTGGAAAATTTGGTCGAATACGATCACATTGAAGAATTAGAAAACTTGGATAGCGATGAGCGCCCTTCACGACTGCATTTAATGTATAAATTACATGAATTGACGGAAATGCAAGATAAATTGCCAGAGCTTACAAACATGGAAGATCAATACAATGAACTCAAACGAAAAATTTCCGAAAGTCAGCAAATGTCACACCAGGCCTTACCACCCACAAACGTCTTTTATGAAATTAAAAATGTTTTCCAGACAATTCAAGATTTGATATCAGTGCCTTCTTTAAATATAGAAAACTCCAGTGATTGCCAGAGTTCGAAACAGCAGTTGAAGAGGAAGGCAGCTGGCTTTGGAGAAGACAAAGAGGAAAACTATTCGTCGGAAGAAACCCGAAAAGGCTGTGATGCGGCAGAGAAAGGGGGATATAAGCGCTCTCTTCGAAGGATGTCTAGCCGATCAATTTTTGTTGAAAAGCTACCTGATTACGTATTAAATGATTTAGACAAATCGTCCGACGAAGAACAAAGTCATGAAGAGATGAGCGATATTAATAACGAAGACGGCGAAAAAGTTAATAAATAAAATTATGCTTTAATTCGCATAACTTTGGGTTTTCACTTGCCTGAGTAGTTTTTCCGCAACCGGTGTCACCTTCCAAAATAACAACAGGATTCTTACGAATTGCGTCAATGATTTTCTCTTTTGCATCGTATATAGGTAATGAGGAATCTCGATTTAAGTCAAACACATAACGCTCGTAAATACCACCATCGACTTTAACAGGCTCGGTTTCTTCTCCCAGATCGTCAATACTGAAATTGGCGACTTCAGGGTCTTGATTACTTCTATGCAATTTTTCATTAGTTTCCTTGCAATCGTCATGCTATTAGTAAAATATAAACAGAATTAAGTGATAAACAACTACATTAAGGTCACTAATGCTTCATACTCTACGTAATTTTTTCAATGTTTTACAGTCCTCAGGAAAAATCGGGGCATGCCGCTTTAACAGTTCAAGTGCTGTTTTACTGGTTGAGGCGACTTCGTCTCTCGGTCTTTCTACAGGGGCTGTTCGCGGCACAAAATCTTTAGAGATATTAAAGAAATCTTCAATTTCGTCCATTTGAGCACGGTTAAGAGAAATCAACTTTTTTGTACAATAACAATAAAAAAAAATTTAGAGCCGGCTGTTTGTCACTAGTTATTATCGAAACATAGGAACACTAATCGATAATAGTGTTATAAAGTCGGGTAGCTAGGATAAGTAAATTTTCCTCTATATATAATTTCCCAAATACTTGTCTAAATCATTCACTTCTTGTTAAATTATAATTTATTAGAGATATCTAAAGATAATTTCTGCAAAGTATTTCTAATTTTGATTAACCAGCCCTGCATGTTATGAAAATATCTAATAGGATTTTATTTATCTGAGGCTGGTATCTCTGTGCTCCCGCTAATTTTTCGAATCCCGTTATAAAGTGAATTTTATGTTAAGTGACCCCAATTTTTCGCACAAAATTTGGCCGAAGGTTTTTAAAAAAGGAAGAAATTATTAAAAATGCATAAAATGCCATTAAAGCTTCCTGCAACAACGTGGAAGCGTAATTTACCTGAAGAAGAAATATTTAATTCGACACTAAATACATCCAACGTGAAGTGAGTGTCAAATAAAAAAAAAAGCTGTTAGCTGGTATCATTGCAACAAAAAAGTATAGCTTACGACAAAGACTTGTGTGACATTTAATAATGTCACCAAAGTCAGCAAGTTGTTGAAGTATTCCAAATATTTCTAGGCGTTTATTTTTGTAGAGAAACCGACAAGTTCATCACTTTATTGGATGAAGCAGCTGTTTCTTATCGCAATGATTGTCTTGAGTTAGCTGATGTTATGTACAAGGAAGCTAAAAAATGTTTGACGGCTCGAGTAGATTCAAGTACTCATACTAAGGTAGAAAAAAAATGCTCATAATAAACTGTTTGGACAGGTGGAAAAATGAAGTTGTTGTAATTCTTTTAGGGTATGCATTTAGTGGATTCTATAATATTGAAAATACCTAGAGACTCATCTAGACTAGTATGGGCGCTTAAGACCCGAGGTGATTTCAATTATCAAAGTGGTTCTTTTGAGGTAATTTCCGAAAAATCTATAAGCAAGCAAATCTGTTTCCAAGAAACATTTCCGAGTAAAGTGTTTTGAAAATGTTTTTTTTACAAAAAAAAAAAACATGTAGTTTATTAATTTTCAAATACCGAGTTTAGCATTACAATTAAATTCCCACTAGTTCTAGAAATCTTGTGTTTCAAATTGATTGTTTATATATGTCACTTATTACTTGCTATAGTTTGCTTCGAGGGACTATGAAATATTTTTAGAAGCCTGTGCAAAAGGCAACTCGGAAGTCGGGGTATGTTGCCAGGTGTATGGACGTTTAACGATATGCATGTATATGACGAAGCAACAAATAAAAAGCAGAAAATATTTAATTGAATATCAAAAATGCAGATGTAAGATGCTCACTCATGTGTTCTTTTCAGAGAAGCAGTTAAATATTATCGTTTATATATATTACAGCTAAACTTTCATTCGAAATCTTACAAGGCCAAGTATTTGGTAAAAACATATTAGAAAATACATTTTGGTTTGTATCATTAATTCACCATAAGTTCTTTCTTTAGCTGAACTAGATGAACATATTAAAACTTTTGAACCTCTAGTGAATAATATGGAATGTATTGTTGCGCCCGCTATATCTGAATCGTTATACTTTCTCACACCTTATAATGGATTCAATGGAAGTTCAGAGATACCGTTAACTTCAGCAGCATGTGGCTATCGCAAGTAATTTAAAAATTAATTAATTAAATTATTTCATGTTTTCCTATAATTTTTTAATGACATTTTATCTTCGTCCGCTTCTTCCGCCTTTTCTTTTCTTTTTTTTTCAGTGACAGTGTTTACGCGAAATCAACTATTCCGCAAGGGGCTGTTCTGTTTGTCGAAGAACACTTTTATCAGCCAGTGAAATTTCCTTTTTTACGTTGCGAGAACTGTCGGCATTATACGACGCTGTTTTACACTTGCTTAGAGTGCCGTTACAAATGTTACTGCTCTCTGCTTTGCATGGAAATTGATAAACCTTTTCACCAATATGAATGCGAGGGTTATATGCAACTTTCGCTGATTTTCCTAGACGCGGCCAACATATTTCGCCTATTCTTACGAATTTTGTTTTTGTTAAACGATCATGTTTTCCATAGAAAAATATTCCATAAGCTAAAAACAGGTGGCCAAGTTTTGAATGCCATCTATCACATGCTAGGCAGCACAATGCTCTTTGGAACTCGTTATTTGGGGCTTATAAGAAACAAACCATCGTATGGAAGTCTATCTAGTATACAGTATTCGACTGTAATTACCACCGCTTTTCGATTAACTATTTTCATTGAGAAAAAAACCAATATAATGGAAACATTCCTAAATAAACTTTCAATATCGAACAAGCAGAAAATGATCGTCGTAGGCGCGCTACTTATGCGTTTACACTCTAACATTTTGCTTAACTCATTTGATATTGAATACGTTGGATATTTGACGAATTTTTCTCTTCTTAACGGTCCCCAGCCGGACGTGCCGAAGTATATTAATCCAATACGTGGCATCGTCGAAGATATATACGAGTTTTATAATATTGATGTTGAAAAAGATATAAATGAACGAAACGATGACATTATAAAATGTGAAACACCAGTTTGCCGAGCTGCATCCGCCATATTAAATTGGAATCATATAAAAAATTGTACTCCGATAGATGACATTCTCTCGATATTCAAGGATAATATAATCATGATGTATTTTAACCCTGAATTGAGCTCTAAGCAATTAGAGGAGAAGCGTGCCCAAGACCCCGAAATAATAAATGGTCATCTCGCCCAATTGGGCAGTGATAAGTCACGCTTTGAATTTGTGAAAGGATGCGCTGATCTTTTTCATAAGCATTTCACCGATTATTTTCTTCCAATGTTTGAATTTCATCCGCATCTTTCGGAAGTGATTACTTTATATTGCCCTACTCTGAGAAGGTTCAAACATTCTTGTGTGCCAAATGTCCAAGTGATGTAAGTTATGAAAATCACCTTGGCACGAATCATTGATATATAATATGAAAGCAGACGTGCCATACCAGATCAAGAATGAAGTCAACTAATCACATTTTTTGATTTTAAAATGTTTTCCTTTTCATATATGCGTCATAAATAGGGTTCTAAATAACGGAGTAGTTATAGGGAAATCGTTACGCGAGATAAATGAGAATGAAGAACTTAATATAGCTTTCAAGGCCCATTACTTAATGCATACACGTCCAGAGAGGAAAAACTTTTTGAAAATATTTAACACAAAGTGTAACTGCAAATCCTGTCAATTAGTTGAAATTGGAGAATCGACGGTAGGTGTAAAATTATAGACGAAGAAAAAATTAAAAATTAAAGAAAAAAAAATAATCTTTAATTTCGTGTAGAACATACGACTTGCAATTAAGTGTGATAAGTGCAAAGACTTGGTAATAACTCCGGCCCACAAAAGTTGTTCCGAATGCCAAACTTTATATGCGGATTTGTTAGCTAAATATTGCTCAACTATACGTCTTCTAGAGAAGCAACTAGAAGCGGCTACGGAATCTAACGGTGGAGAGAATAAAGAACGTGAAGTTTACGTTCTACAAACGATTCTACTTCGCCAGGCCAAACGATGTTTTACCCAGCAAAACGAAATTTCTGTAAATATTGAACTACAATATGCGCATTTCTTGGCTTTAAAAAGTAAATATTTGGTCATTGATTTTGATATTGATTGATATATATCTCATTTTTCTCTAAATATATATCCATGTAGATTTTGCCCAACAATCCTATGATTTATTAATGGAAGTCAAGGAAAAGATATTAAAGTACTACCCAGAGCGCATAATATGGTTCACATTTTATGCCTTTATCCTGGAAACTATTAAAGTTTTATTACATTACAATTTAGAAAAGCTGTAAGTAGATGTACTTTGTACTTTGGTATTATTTCGTTATATATATTTATTAACTTAAATTCAGCAATTATTGTACGTTATCGAAAGATGCTCTTTTGAATCTTTGTCGTCTTGGCATTTACATAATCAAGGGACAAAAAGAAACTTTTGAATTTTATGAAAAGTTTGACACTCACGGTATAATATTATTGGAGGACTTAAAAAGGTTCTTTATTTGGAAGAAACGCATTATTTGTGAAGGTACTTTTTTTGAATTTTGATGTCTTAGCCGCGTTCTATTAATGTTTCCGTAAAGCTTAAGAGCTAAAGTTTGTAAACAATATAGATTATCTTCTATTTATGTAAGTTTAGACTTGGGATTCCTGTGTGTCCTGTTGATATGTTATGCTTTCCCTAAGAATGTAAATAGCGTAATTAATTTTTTTTTTCTCGATAATTACTTTCCTCATAAATATTCATACATTAATGTGAAATTATAAAAATCAAAAAAGAAAAAGTAGAGTTTGACGATTTTTTATAAGCGCTTTCTATTTTATTTAATTTTATTTAATTTTGTTGCAAAATTAAAGAAATTGTGCTCTTTTTAGTTTTTATACCCACCAAACTGTATGCTCATTTTGTTTTTTTTTTTTGCAAAATATATGTAATATCCAAAAGGAAGCTTCAGAAATCCTATAGAGTATATATGTTCTTGATCAACGTGAAATTCTGAGTTGATTTAGCAATGTTCTTCCGTCTGAGTGTTTGTGTGTTGTATGTTGTCGGCACTCTCCTGGCCGCAAAAATGAAGATATCGACATCAAATTTGGTAGAAACATTGGAAATTTCTACAAGCAGGTGGGTATTGGAAAGGGGGCAAATTGATCGGAGCAGAAGCGCGCAGTGCGATGCAAACTGAACGCAACTTAGTTTTTCTTAACAAAAATTTTTGGATTTTTGCTCGTTACTCGGGAATTATTAAAAGTAGAACACTGAGATATTCCATATTTACTTTACGAAACAGTCTACTCTTTAGGCCCGAAAATGGACATAATCGGCCGTGCCCACACGAAGTTACGAGTAACTAAATTCTATTTTTTTCAATTTTTTGAAGTTTAATGCTTATTTCTCACAAGGCAAACAAGACAGAATATTTAAATCTATTTTGAACATTCCGCAAACGAAGAAATATTATCTGCCTAAAAATGGTTTAATTTTAAAATGAATACGGTAGACAATGTGATTAATTTTTTCTTAATGTACCAGCGATATGGGTATCCCAGAATTGGGGACCAATTCTAAATGGAATCTAGAGTCGCTTTTTTGTGGAAACAGGTTTCGTTTTTGTTGCATTGCTTTTAACATATCTGGTAACATATCTGTTAAGATATGTTGTTACTACTTACATTTTTGAGGCATCTGTATTGCTTGACAAAACTTGGCTGTATTTTACAAAAAACCCCAACTAACCGTTTCTTCATGGCAAACCAAACAAATTGCAAGTTTGTGAAATGAATAGTTAAATAGTTATTGCAGAAAAGTGAAAGAAAATTTATTTAAAAAAAGCTTAAAAATAGAAAGAAAACAATTCAATTCAAAAAGTGAAATTTTAGAAATACAAATCTTAGAATCCAAACATTAGGAATCCAAAATATATCAGTCACTTTACATCATAAACGTGAGTCCTTCTTTTTAATGTTCTTGTTATGTTATTCTTTTACAGTTTTAAAAATTTGGTTAAATGAAATTTTTGATGTGTTTTGTTTGTTTATTTAATCATGGAAAAACAATTTGTGAATTCCGAAAAAAGAGAGTATTTGAAAGTATTGGTTCTTTAAGCACAAAGGAAGAGGCTATATTTCTTTTACTAAGAAATGGAAGTTTTTTAAAAATATAATCAGTCATAGAGTGAGATAGTAGTCTCGTCTAATAAAATGTTCGGTAGTCCAGTTAGAAATCTCAGACATCTGGACTATTTTATCTTTTTCGGTCAGCCCAGCAAATTTTGACTGGGCTGACGTAGGCGGACTATCGCAGCTCTCGTCCTGGGCCGGTGCAAAGTCGTCCTCTTCGGTCAGTCGGGCGCAGTTCGGGCCATGCGACTGCCGGCGACTTGCAGCCTGGGCGGACGTAGACGGACTATCGCAGCTCTCGTCCTGGGCCGGTGCAAAGTCGTCCTGGGCATATGTTTCATTGTTTGATTCCCGGGACATCAACATCTCGCTTGGAGTGGATCGCTCTTTCGATCCTGGCGATGACGCAATCGAATAAGCTTTTCCAAATTGCGTTTCGCGCCGCGTACGCGTTAGTTCGGCTAAAACCGCATCTATGGTGGATGTTTCGAGAGGCTTTTCGCCATCTTGGAATCCACGACATTTTTCCTTCGCCAGAAGTATATCTTCTTGAGAAGCCTTTGCCCTTGCTCTCTCTCTCTTCATGGTTGCAGCTGCCTTCTTATATCCCAGCTCTTCAGCATACCACGCATATGAGGTAAGAGCGGTACCGGACGACCCTTCCTCAATTTTTTTTATCGCTCTTCTGATTCGGTCCAGGGTCTTTGCAAACCACGTGGCAGTTACTCTACGGTTCGATTTTTCGTTAAATCTGCGCGCCAATTCATCGTAGATTCCGTTCTTTGATGTCCGGCAAGAACGCCACACCTCCGGATGCTCGCGGAGGAGTTTGCTAAGGAGATCGTGCATGTCGGTGAGCATAATATCTGAATAGATATATTTAAAAAAATTGAAATATATTAACAGTTTAATATTTATTATTCATTGAAAATCAAGGGAGAAATCGATATAAAATACATTCGCTCCAATAATAATGCAAAAGGCATTTTATTTTTAATGAAATTGTTAAAGCTAAGATAGAATATACTAGGCTGCAACTGTTATTTTTTGCCTCATTAATTTCGACGGTCACCGTATTACACGAATAAACGAGATTCCCTGAGTCGATATTGAAAGCAAAAGAAAAAAAAGGCCTTACACCAAATTTCATCATAGGTTGAACACAAAAAAAAGGCAGGCGGGCAGACAACCTTGAGATCGACTCATTCTTTCTAATAGAAGTGAAAGAGAAATATACGATATTCGATGCGAGAAACTGAGACAAAACAACTTCAACAACTATGAACTGATACGACTTACGCTGAATTCAAACGAATATTTATTATAGGTCTTAAAATATTTTTTTTTTAAAATTCGATCTATTGACCAAAAAAATTTACAATATTTACAAAATAACACAATACTACAAAGTAATAAAAATTTAAAATCTTAAAAAAGCTTAAATGTAAATAAAATAAAAATAAAAATAATAAAACTCTATAAACTAAGATTGTAAGATTGTTCCGTCTTTGTTTTTTTTTGTTTTTTTATTAATTTTTTTAATTATTTTTTTGAATTTTTTATTTTTTTTTCTCACTGCGAACTATTTTGTAGAGCTTTCATCAACCTCTACAAAACAGTTCTGCTTCAAACGGAACACTTTGCAGCTATCATCAACCTGCAAAGACTTATTCAAAGACTTATTTTAAATTTAGAAATTATTTGTCTAATTATCTTACACTAATGTACGAACGAATCTTCATCAAGAAATATTGAAAATTAAGCCTTTCTAACATATAAAGATTCAGTTTCTATAGGCAACTTCACAGAATTGCCGCACCCGCTTAAAAATTTTTCACATCAATGCCAAAATATAGCGCTATAGCGTTTTTGTATTAAATTTTTACGATCTTAGGAGTGGCAACCCATTTGTAGCTTAACAGCACTAATGAAAAATCACAAAAACAAAAAGCGTTACTTAACGGCAATTTTCATTGTTTTTGTTCATTTTCGCGATCTCCATTTGCATTGGACTTGCCGTCAATTGATTTAAATCATTTTAATAAATAAAACGACAAAAAGACTGGTGATATGTTGTTACCAAATAGTGGTAATAAAGTAATTATCACACGGAACGATCTTTTGCTCATATCTTGTTATATGGTAGTAGAAGAACATTTCTTTTTTACCTTGTGTTTTGTGTTCTGCGACACAAAATCCAAGTAAGGTTGGTGTGTTTGTCGTACACAAGGTACATTCTCATATGAATAATAAGAATAAAATTGATTTATATGTTCGTTTTTGACCTTTCAGCTCCTGGCAAAACGCGTCTTTATGGGTCGTAATTCTGTAGAATTACCTATTTGGATAAAAAGAATATTTATAGATGTTCAGCCATGTACCGGTTATAGTTTTAGTATAGGTGATTGTTCGCCGTTTGATTTAATGGGAACATGTCATATGCATACGTCATTAGGATTGTGGTTTTACCTTACAATGTTTTAAAACCGTAAACTTTCATCATAGACTATTTGAATTGTTAAAATTCGGCGAAGATCCGGGCGTTGAAGAGGATATGCTTTGTATTATTAATCATATTTCGGAAAATGATTGCAGTGTTATGGTTACGGATAACCAAAATGAGATAAGAGCCAACGTCGACCATTCATGTGCATTTAAGGGGAAATGAGCCCAAAACTTAATATAATTGATAGTTCATTTGCCATCATTTAAGACTATAAAACGAGTAACCAAAAAGTAGCATTACTTCTTAATGTGTTAGGTTTCGAATGATGGCCACGATCAAGAAAGTTTATTGTCGGAAAAGAACAACGGTAGACAAGAAAATCGCACTCAAAAAGCTAATTTGGTAAACAATTTCTTATATTTTCCTAAATTGCAAAAAATAATATCCGTATATTCAAACTTTTTAATATTTATTTCAAATTTCGATAGATTGAATCAAAATGGTCATCACACGTTCAAAATAGTACACATTCCAAAAGCCTTCAAAAAAATGAAGTTAACGCAAACGCTCAGGACAAGAATGTTAGCGGAAAAAAGGAGGCAAGTCCAAAAAAACAAATAATAAACCATTACGCTCCTTTAATCATATCTGCCATTTTTATTCGCCTCTGGCTCAAAATCCAATGTTCAATTATCCCAAATCCCTTCGGTGCAAGAGTTGGAGGCTGAATGGCGTCAAAACTGTACAACGTACAACTCATATCAGTCCTAACAAGGGAAACAGTATTAATAACGATGCGAAGGAACAAGATACGGAAAATGTTCGGAAATTTGTTAATCACTTATATGTAATAAAGACGACACTCAGGGTATACAAGCAAACTCCTATTTGCAATGGCGAAAATCTCGCAAATTTGCTGTTTTATCAACAAAAACCAAGCATTATGCAGTCATCAACAACGATTCATTACAGCAAGTTGCCCCTTCGCTACATTGCAATTGAAAGGAATTTTGAGTCGTCCAGAAGCTCAAATGCTGCTGGTCGGTTTATCAAAAAGTAAGCTAGGTGTGTGAGTACTGGGTCGATGAATAAACAAATAAATGTTTTTAATTTAGGTGAAATTTCTAAACATGGCCGTCTGAGCCGACGCGATCGTGAAGGCAGTACGTATACATCTGGTCAACAGCAACATTAACAACAGCAACTATGCGTAAGCTACTGTAGGAAATGTTGGTGCGCTGCGTCAAATATATGCCAAGTTACATTTTATAATTTAATTGGCGGACATCGCATAGAAATTTTGGAAAATATGTTTTACATTTTTAATGGTTTAGTAGATAATCCCAACAAGACTTCTTCTTTTCGAAATAAACTTAGAGATCATATTTTTGATGTGTATAGAAAAATTCAAAACTAAGTGAAAAAAAGAATTGTGAAAAAATGTGTGTCCCAAAATATATTCTGAATGTACTCTGAAAATTAATATATTACTAAATGTAAGAAAATATATTAAGAAAATGGAAAATACTGCTCATACATGAAAGGATACTTTTTTAAGAGAAGTATTATCCAAAAGCTACATATGAAAGTCAAGTCCATTTCATCTCTTAAATACAAAATATTTATATATGTAGGTTTTATTTCGGACATGCTTGTTGTCCGATTAGCCGAATTTTTTCAACGAACTTTTCCATTAATTTTATAAATGGACTTACCGTAGTGTGTATGGACGTTTGTTTTTTAATTCTTCACTTTGCAAATTAAATTTTTAGACAATTTTTAAATACTTCTTATGAGAATACTTCTTATGAGATTTCACAATTCGTTTTTCACAGTTTTTAGACAATTTTTAAATACTTCTTATGAGAATACTTCTTATGAGATTTCACAATGAAGAAATGTATTTTTTCCTAACCTCAAATCGTATTTAAATTATCTAAATTTTTCGCTCGCACAGAGTCGTTATTGAGGATTTAAATTATCTAAATTTTTCGCTCGCACAGAGTCGTATTTGAGGATTTGCATTATCTAAATTTTTCGCACGCACTGAGTCGTATTTGAGTATTTCAATTTTGTTTTGCATAAATTTAATTTTTTTAAACCAATGATAACATTTAAATAATACTCGAAAATTAGAAATCGTTTCTCAGTTTTTAAGTCATTTAAAAATGGACGAAAGGGGAACATCCAACGTTCCAATATAAAAGCACCAAAGCAATAATTGAATCATGGAATTCCCTTTTTTTGCAGCGCTGGGAAATGTAATATATAATCTTTTTTATATAAATGTATCAA
>NW_023998517.1:2175489-2334903 GCF_014805625.2 Glossina fuscipes
ATATAATCTTTTTTATATAAATGTATCAAAAATATAGATGCTCGCGGCCAACCCCCAGTAAGAATACAATTCAGTTACTAGATTTGTTAGCTCATAAGGAGACATCAAATATTAAACACAATTTTTTTATTTTCATCGTAAAAGTCTAAACGTTTTTCAATGAAAAAATCTTCAAACAACAAATTTTTTATAAATGAAAAAAAAAAAAATCTTAAAATGTTATAAAATTGAATGAATTAAACTCAAATTGAAATATAAGGAATGAAAAGAAAATTTAGTTAACATAAAGTTTTTTCTTATTCTGAAGTGAAATTGTCCTAAATGCTTCTACGTAACAAACATCTCGTCACAGATTATTTGTAATATGTTATTGATTTGGCCAAGAGTTTAAGAAAGACAAGAAATAAAAAACAAAATAAAGCAAAGCAGAAAAATAAAAAAAAAAAAAACAAATATTTACTTAAACGGAAACCGGAAGCTTTACAACCGCAAAAAAAAATTCGTAGTATCACCTGAGAACATAAATTACAAACTTTCATATTTCTCAATGCGTTCGTGTATCTGCTTAAACCGGTTTTGTTAAAAGCCTTTTGTTTTCTTCTTCTTCGAGGAAGCATTTATGGATTTAGGGAATGCCGTTCCTAAATCCATAAATGCCACGAATGCTATCCAGCCCCGAAAGGCGTAGAGTAATTTACGTTCCATTTTCGTGTGGTACGGCGTTTTTGCGGCTTTTCCTTTCTCGTTGCAGATATCACAGAACAAGGTTATTGATCTTAACTGTCAAGCTCTTGTATGTCACTCAAACGCTTAAGCTTGAGTAGCGTTAGTACAAAATAAGTACAAAGAATATGAATACTTGTGATATGAATCTATGTACGTGCGCGTGTAAAAGGATATGTTTGCTTTATGGGAATAGGTAAAATTTTTTTTTATTCTCTTTTTACACTTCTTTTTTATTATTTCATAGTTCAGACGATTTTTTAATGCAACGACGATCTGAACCGAAAAGTAAGAATCTCTGAAATTTACATATCAAGCAAAATTATTGCATTGACCTTATTTAGATCACTTTCCCCGATATGTACACAAACGCTTGCTGCAGCCATCCTTTATATGATATAGAGGCGGAACGTGTGGCGACAAATGCACTAGGAATACGTAAAGCGGCCCAAAGGAGATTAAATTATGAACTGGGCATTCCTATGGAACAAATTAGACCAGAACATTTTCATTATTTAACACGAATCCATTACAAGCATACGGGCGATAGTGTGTGGGGTGAACACGAAATCCACTATATTTTATTTCTGCAGCAAGATGTAGATTTAAATCCCAATTTGAATGAGGTCAGCGAAATACGTTACATTAAGCGAAACAACATCGATGAGGAAATTAGAAAGCTACAAGCACCTTTGACTCCGTGGTTTGAACTGATATTAAAAGAACGCTTAAAGATCTGGTGGGATAATTTAAAAAATCTAAATAAATTCGAAGAGCATCATGTTATTCAACGTTTTTTGTAAAACGCAAAAAGGAATAAAAAAGAAAATATGTATATATATATATATATGGCATTGAGCTGAGACCGACTGTCTTTTTTTTTTTTTTTAATTAATGGCTTTTCAGGATTTGCAAAAGTCTTAAGAAACTGTAAACGTAAAAATCCATGCTTTTGTATAAGTACGATATAACATGTAAAAAACTTGTGCATCATTAAGGCAAAATTGAGATATAATCAAGATAATTGGAAATGGAAGACCTACGTTGGTTTTAGACAATATTTCAACTTTGAATTTTTATTGAGATTGTGTTGTGAATTTCGAAATTCAAATAGTTGATAAACTTAACACAATTGCCCTGCAGCGAGTTCAGTAAAAAGAGCGCAAGCTGAACTGTATGTTTATCTAAACGAAACAAAAGTGTTAAATTGCTTATTCTCAGATCTACGGGGTCAAAAAGATTCACTTGTAAATTTTCAGTTATACAGCTAGTTCTAAAAATTGTAATTAATCACAAACAACTTTATGCAGACGAAAGTAAGGTTAGAAATATTTTGCAACAGATATAATTCGACATATTTTTTATGATGACCGGGAAGTGATAAAATATGCTTTTTATAGCTTCATTTTGTTTCTTTTAACGAATTCGCTTTCGTAAATATCGCAAGAGTTATTCATCGCCTTGATGGATATTAATACATAAACAACTAGTTTTATATAGTTTTTCCATTTTATTAACAAAATAAATGTTTACAATATTTGTTTTGAAATTCCTATTTGTTTAATTAGTGAACCTTCATTTATATTTCTATATATATTTGTATATAACAATTTGTTTTTTAAGGCGTGACGGTATGTAAAACGCGTGCTTATGCAGATATATATGTTTATATGAACCCTTTACTAACTGCTATTCAAATACACAGATTAATAAAAAATATATACGTGTAACCATATTTCTATATATGTTTATAAGTGATCACAATTTCATTCTTAAGATCATGCAACAAGATAGTATAATATAAAAAATGTTAATTTTTTTTTTTGTATAAATATGGACGATATATATATATATATATATTAATATGTAGACTTCAAGGCACACACATTTGTATAGTTATATAAATAATCAAATATGCGAAAAGTGAAATTTATATATTCATATATAGAGTATATATAGAAGTACGCTTACTATTAGAACACATCAAAAAATGTAAAGAATATGTATCTTTGTATCTATAATGTATTATGTTTAAATAGAAAAATACAAATAAATATATACATAAATTAATAAAAACATATTTAGAAAAAAAAAAAAAAAAAAGGTAGGCAAAGCTTCGCATAAAAAAGCAAAAAATAAATAAATAAAAAAAGCGTAAATAAAGCCAAGAGAGTAGCAAAATATTTAATTTAAATTAATAACTGATTGAATTTTAATTTATTTAATGATGATTATAAACTTTTCTGGCAAGTCCATTAGACTTTTAATTCAGTTTAGTTTCTTCTCACTTTCAGAACAACTTGTACAACTTAATGATTTATAATCTCCCACTCTCCGTATGCAACTTCACTTTAATTCAATCTATGCTGAACGTTTAATTCACTTAATTCTCTTTGCGAAAGTTAAATAAATAAATCTTTATCAAATCGGTTTCTCATATTAAGCAAAGTGAAATTTCGTTTAAAGATTCACTTTCTATTTATAATGATATAGGTAAATATCGCTTTGAATCGTATTTTAGTTAAATTAATTCAAAGCGTCGTTAAAAAAATCAATTCGTGGAGGTAAAGCTGATGCCGTTAAAGGAGTAACAAATAATGGTTGCTGTTAATCATGAGCGTATTTTTAAGGCACTTTTTTTACTCATCTTTCTTTCGTTATATACTGATTTGTTTTGTTTTGCTTCATTTCTTTAACAAAACTAATATGTAGTTTGGCACTTAGTGTAATTGTTCAATGTTAATTTTATACTAAAGCATCACCGTTATTGTTTCAGAGTGTTCATCACGTTGTAAGCTTTCGAAATTTAAGAGAGACCGAAGAGTTTTAAAGCGTTAAAAGCTGTAGCTAAAGCCACTTCGTCCGGCGTCTTCTTCATAAAGGCTGCTATGGTATCAAATAAAGGAACTTCAACAGTACAAAGCGAAAAAAATACTGGTGGGTATGCGAGATTCGACCCCTGCCGAATATAATTTTCTTCTTTGTTTTTTTCAAGATGTTTAATTGCGTATAGATTTTATAGTTCTTCTCCCAATTATTTCATATAAAACTCGCTTTTGCAATTTAAGGTAAAAATGTTTACTGCAATGCTATTTTCATCTAAACATATATATATATATTTTTTTTTGGTATGTTGAATTGAGATGGCCTAAATAAACGTATATATATAGTGCATGTAGTTATACAAAATATTATTCATCTGAGCATAGACAGTATTTCTTTTTTTATATTTTCTTTCGATATTTTGTACATTTTTTTTCTTAATTATTCATTTCGTACAACTTCTATGTGAACTTGTAAAACTGTTTTGATTTTTCGTTAAAAGCCGTTAGCTGGTCTTTTCCTTTACAAGGTTTATAAAAAAAAGTAGCATGTGTTGAGAATAGAGAGAGCACAGAGTTGTTTTCATCAAATTGCAACGCTTCGATAGATGAGAAATTTTCACCTCAATTCTTCTTAACACTCCTGTTAAATGAGAATTTGAGGATTATTCAGTTAGAACGTTTGCATTATCAGCTGGTTTCCAGCGATATTAAGTTGAATTAGTTTAAAGAAACCCAATTGCGCGAAAATTTATTTGATATTCCAATTTAAGAAGAACTCACGCCTTTAGCACTCTCAGGGATTTTATTTGAATTGGTAATTTATTTATTGATATATATTATAAAAAATTTACGTTATTTAAGTTTTCAATCCGGGCGAATCTTCAAGAAATTGTTAAAGAATTTGTGATATCACCGAGTTACTATAATCAATAGTTTATATTAGTAAATGTTTTGCTTGTTTCATTTGTCGGCACAAAATGGCGAATTGAAAAGAAAACATATAAAATTGTTTACAAATCAAAAGTGGCACAAAGGTACATCCTTATCTTTATTTAAGGTTAAGGCATCCACGCCTTCGGCCGCGGCGTTTTCTGTATCGTTCTCGTCTTGAACGAATTGACTACGAGTAAATTTTCTTTTTTCAAGTTAATTCCAGTTCCAAGGGGAAAGCTGTCATTAGGGATCGGTTATAGACATTCGAAACTTTATTTGCTGTGATTCCGTTAGGGCTAATTAAACAACTTTGACGTTGTAATACTCAATGAAGAGAGTACTGTCCTTTTGGGGAAAAACATTTACAGAATCTAAGCCCCAAAAGGAGGTGATACAAGGAATCAAAAAATTTTTTTTTAAATAAATTTTTAATCGAAATATGCACATTTTATAAACTGAATCAAATCTGCTATTTCCATAACTGTGAACATAATGAAGAGTTATTATTCTTCGATTAGAAATTGGACTGAATCCGTGTCGATAGGATTTACGTGAGTTTATATTTATTAACAATCAAAATAGATAAACTCTTGATTCATTGGGATTTGGATAGAAGATAGTGTCGGTCGGCTGAGTAACTGTCAGCAGATTTAATCAAAATTTCTTTGCCTCGAGTCTTCCTATGGCAAATAGTTTACATTTTTAGTATTTGATGATAAAAATTGATCAAAATTAACGACTTAAGACATAAATTTATTGTATCGAATTTGGCCAAATTTGTATCAAATTCCGTATCGCCTCATATAAAGGTTCTCATGAAAAGAAAGTCTTTACTGGACTTTATGACAAAGATCGGGAAAGAATTGGATTAGATGAAGTCGTCTGGCTTTATTCGGCTATATTGTTTTAACGAGCTTTTCTTTGTGACTAAAATAGACTTTATTAAAAATATTTAAATAAAAACTAGGTAAATACATATATACATTTATATACACTTGAAAGCGCATGATTTAATTCACAAAAACACGATTCGTCACATCAATTTTCAACAAGTTTTTATTCATATTTCCAACCATTATTTGCCGTAATGTAAGGGGGCCGCTGTTAAATATACTTTTTGATCGATCCATTTGCTCAAATCGACTTCTCGGATATTAGAACATGAGACAACCGGATTCCTAGAGTAGAAATCAGATACATTTTCCGAATAGTTTTTTTTAATTAAAATTTTCGCAACACTTACGAATTCGAAACTTGTAAGAAAGCCTTGGGTTGCATGGATTCGATGCTGTTACCGTTGTCGCACAACAATCGCGCCATACTTGCTTTGCGTATTTCCGCCAATTGATCTTAAGTAACAAAATGTAGCATTGAAAAAAAGCACAAAAAAAAAAAGGAACGTCTCCCGAAAGTACCTGGTGTAAAACCGGCATATTTATCTCCATTCTCGTAGAAGAAACGATCACCCACACGCGTACGATAGAATTGCTCCGTTAAGAGGCATAAAAAGGTTGGGCCTGCCAATGCGCCGATCACGTGTCTTTCTACTGAGCCACCCACGGTCACATCAACATCTTCGTGACTGGCGTATAAAGTTTTTAGTTTCTCAACAGTCTAATGTGAAATGACATTAAAAGTAAATTGTGCATAAACTTGTTTGCTAGTAAATGACATTACTTCGACAGCAATTAGGTCAGTAAAGTCTTCCCAATTGTTTGCTCGTCTTAAGCCACAAAATTCCCTATAATCATTGTAAGATGCTAAACCATGGTCACGATTGCGTTGTATGTCAATGGCTCTCAAGTCACTGCCGAACGGTCTGTTGCGCCTGAATAAATAGTGTTTTATCTGCAAATTAACAAAACAGAAAAAAAAAAAAATTGCTTTAGCACATGCCGTGCTCGTATATGTGTGTGTAAAAGTACTTCTCTATCAAAGTTGATGTCAGTTAGTTCTTGAGGCTGGGTTGCATGGCCACGCGTTAATGAATCAAAATTGTCACCAAGTTCAATTATACCTGGACGATTGAACCAATCGCTCAACCGCAAAGCGCCGGCAACGGATCTTATTTCTGAAATCAAACTGAAAAGAAAAAAACAAATAAAGAAATAATATTCACCATAAGGCGAATCTTTGACACCCACCGCCATTCTCGAATATAAAATATTCAAAAGCATTTTATTATCAATGCTGCGCGTTTTAGTTTGACGAGCGCTTAAGTGTTTTTAAGTGCAGTTTAAAAGTTTAGGTTTTACGCCAGCATTTAAACAAGGAGTGTGATCATCAATTAAGTGCCATCTATATATGTTCCAAGAATTTACATATTAACATATTTTCTAACCTACAACGGATGACAATGACATTAAACAATTAAATCACAGGAACAAACGGAGGGACAGCTCTAAACAAGTTCAAAGTCCCAAGCTGGTGACGGGCATACATATGCATATTGGGAACACTGGTGCACATTTCTTGTTATGGCAAACAAGAATACGAATTTAGTATACCCCAAGCCTTTGGTGGTATATGCGCACAAGCAAATAAGAGATTGAAACAGGCGCGGCAAACTAAGCGGTGTTAATGTTCGTTGATTGCGCAACAGGCAGTTATGCAAGCAACGAACGATATAACGGTTTTGTGGTTCATTAAATAAAATTCAAATACTTACTCTAATCTTCCTTCAATCTGTGAATGGAAATATCGAAAAGCAGCAGTAGCATGACCATTTAATACGCTTGGATCTATGCTGGGATCATAGTCGTTAATATGAGTAGTTTTTGGTGCGGAATAAATCAAGCGATTCTTAAGCATATTTTCGTAGCCTAAGAAAATAGGAAGCCATTCATAATAGCTGATGTGTGCATATTGAGCAATGTTGATTTTTCGAGCCTCTTGGAACAGTGTGCGATCATCCCAATGCGGGTTTAATTTAGCTAAACCATCGGCGATCCGATTGTGTTCTCTAAGCAAAATCGTATGCAACATTGCTAGCCCGGGATTTTGATTAACGCGTATATCGCCTGCGCGATAGCAAACCTCAGTCAAATCAGTAGCATCGCAATCTGCGGTGACGTTTTGGGACGATGGCAACCATTCCGCTCCGTTTCTTTCTTCTACTATCATGCGACCTCCACGGAATTCACGAATTTGACTATTCTGTTGTATTGAACTTCCGTACACAAGCGATAAATCCATATAAGATGTGACCGTCGTCAGCTGTTCAGCTTGTTGCTGCCTATCTGGGCAGTTTGCATCCAAATCGGTTAAGGTCCGAACAAAATTCAGACACTGAATGCCAACTTGAGAATATGCGGGATCATTGGGTGGCACCAAAATGGCGAAGCAGGTCTTAGGAAGCAAATCGTTTGAAATTAAAAGTCCATCATCGGTGCAACAGCGTGTCGGATGCTTCCCTATTAGAAAAAAGGAATTTTTTACAGTAATTAAGTTTATACTTCGCATCGAAATACTCATAGACTTCTTGAACGTCTAATCTCTAGACACACCCGATGATGTACTCGAATTTTTAATAGTTAGAATATAATTTTCAGAGTTAAGGACCGCAATTTTCTAAAGCAAAATCTGAAAAGTAGATTTAAAAAAAATGTCATGGTCTGTCTGTCTGTTCTTAAAATTTTCTGAATTGTAAGAACTGAAACAGGCAACTGAAGTCTGAGAGATATCTTAAATTCCTACGACATTTAAAGGTAGACCTGATCTGTCGGCAAATATATTTACGTTAAGACAAACACTGGAGCCTCCTCTAACAAAGCTCGAAACTTTCAAACTATGTATAGATATGGATGCGAAATTAGATATTTACTCAATATTCAAATAATTCCCTCCCAGGCCCTGCTTCCTACTCAGTCTGTCAGCCTAAAAAAAAAAAAAATCGAAGATAATAGGCATTCAAAGACACAAGACACAAAACGAATAAAATTATGAAATAGGTTAGAAAGAAAATCGTATCCTACTTGACTGTGTGCCTCCAGCTTGCATAGACATATCGTGCGTTATCACTTGGCCCCATTGCATGTTAACTAATGTAAACTGTGGATCTGGTACATCCATTTCTCCAAACACGACTAAAGAAATCAACCGTGCATTCGGCAATTCATCTCCAGTTATTGACCTGGTTGGGGCTGAAACTCCATCAGCGTATTTAGGCGCCAGTAAACGTCCATATCTTGTGTTGGCCATACCCAACTGTGGCTGTTCCAGATGATTACAGGATCCATCCATGCTGCGGTATTGAGACTTTGGACAAGCGGGCGGAGGCACAGCGCATGAAGCTTGTCCGGCTCGGGGATAACCGGGACCATACATGGCTGGCATAAATGGATTACTTGGTGCAGGCGATGTATTCACGAAAACAGTAGGTATGGCATTCCTGTGCGGAAATGATATGCATACAATATTAACTTAATATGTGACGGTATGTATACTCTAAGTGATCAACTAACTCTATATGACTTGGGAATACATCGATTTCGGGTTTACTATGAATTATGCTATAGCCACTGGATGATATTTTTTGCACATATGATCGGCACGATGGTGTTGCGAGTAACAAGAAAAGACAAACTGCCGATCCGTGAATCATCTGAAAATAAATTCAATTATATTTTATTTCATTTCAACGACATTCAAGATATCTAAGGAATGATGATTCAAAAAACAGTGACATTCTGTCGGTGAGATGTAACGTCTGATCTTATTAACTTGTTATTTGTTTATTTAAATTCATAAAATTCACAAAATTAACATCTGATCAATTAAAACGAGCATAACATTTGAAAATTCGTCTATAACTTAAGTGTTGCACTTAAATGTGTGCGAAATTGTTATAGACCACAATGGCAAAATAGAAACATAGAAACATGTATGGTAACTTGTTTGGGCATATGTATCGGGTAAAAAATAAAAATTAAAATAAATATAAAAAACCTATAACGATAAATGATCTCACCTTTCAAAGCATGTTTAAAATTTTGCTTTTTTTTTTTTTTTTTTTTTTTTTTTTTAAATTTATAATATATTGTTAACGTCTACAAAATGCTACGAAACGGTAACAAAGTATTACGTTGACCGCCATTGCACGGTCTATAACGAAAACAAGCCATCACATCGTTAATTTTTGCTGACACTGCATTTTCTAATGCGCGACGTCTAACTTTGCTGCTAACTTGCAATCGAACGTCGAAAATAACATTGCATCTCGTGTCGTGTAGGTATACAAAAAATCGAATCTCTAGATGGATGCGAAAGAAATAAATGTTAGAGAGGACAAATGTTAACGTGCGATCATCTGAAAACTAGAGCAATTTAAGTACACCTGACGACTACCACCACATGTGACCCCAATTTCCGATAATGTGAAAAATCATTTGAAAAAAAAAAAAAGTTTTTTTAATTGAATATCTCTAAGTGTGTATGTATGTACACGTTAAGTGTTCGAGTTTCATTGATTTTTATATATATAATTAAAGATTTTCTGCTCGCTTTTCCTTTTTCTCTCATTTTCTTACATCATCTTATAAGGAATGCAAATGGTGCCTTAAGTCATATAAAAACTTGTTCGGCGTAGAAAGGAGCAAGTGAAGCAATAATGAGTTGTCGCTGTATGTTGTAATTTGCATAGGGTAGAGACTGATACATTTATTGGATGCTCGTGTAACTAGGCTTTTCTTCAATTTAGAGCAATGGAGATCAGTAAGTAATGGTTATTAAAAAATTCAATCCGAGTTATTATATATGCAAATTTCCTATTTATACCAACTACCCAGAGATGGGGGTATACTCATTTCATCATAATGTCTGAAACACTCAAGACGAAGCTTTAGAGGCCCTTTACATGCTTGACCGTAGCGAAATTTGAATCGATTAAGCCGTGTCTGTCCGTCTCGATGTCTGTGTGATGTGTGTTGTTGACACTCTCCTGATCGCAACAATTACAAAGATTACAAATTGAAAGTTTCTGCACGCAGCTTGGTATTGAAAATGGGCCAATTACGCTAGAGCTTACGACACTGCGGACATTGAACGCATTTCCATTTCTCTGCGCAAGAAGTTGTGGGTGTTTTACCCATTACTCATAAATTACGGAAAATGGCGGAAATTTTCTGCACTTACTTTATGAATAACTCTACTATCAGTGGGCAAAAATGGAAAGGATCGACCATGCCCAAACAAAGTTAAAAATGATTAAATTTTTCGTTTTTCCCCGTTTTTTAGGATTGTATGCTTACTAATATGCTTACGGCAAACAGGACAGAATGTTTGAAATTATTTATACATTCCTCTTATAAGAAGATATATTATCTGCCTAAAAACGGGTCAATTCGAAAATAAACATTGTGGACGCAACGATGTGGTGGATTAACTTTTTTTCTTAACAATACCATCGATATGGATATCACATAAAAGGATTTGAGGTGTAGAAAGAGAAATAAGTTAAGTGTGTTAGTTCCAAACTGAATGCCACGTACATCGCGACATAGTGGACTGAACTTTTCATCACAATATCAGGCTATTAGGATATGGGTATCAAATAAAAGGACGTGGAGAGTAGAATGCGACGAGCTAAGTGTGTTAATCCTAAATTAATTATTGTGGACTTAAAAGTATATTTTAGTGAACTAAAAGATCGAAATTACATTTTATCCCCTAAACCTTTTTTTTTTAACTATAAATAAAAGCACGAGCCGCCAAAGGTTTTAATGGTAGGCGATATGCGAGATTCGAGCTCAGCCGATTATAACTTTTTTACTTGTTAAACTTTAAGCTAATTTATCGTGAAACATCTAAACTTTAATATTAACGCAATTAACCAGCCGTCCGTCTAATGTATATTGAGTGATTTATGTTAAATGGAACGCTCTTTGCATTTATTACATGACAAGGTGTTAAAAACTTGAACAAAAAATATTTTTGAAATTGAAAGGCGAGACTGTAATAAATGTTTTAATGAAATTTGCTTCGTTTTTTCAAAAATGAAATATGATAAATAAATTCTCAATTAAAATGTGCAAATTAAACTAAAAAAAAAAAGATAAATTCGATTCCATGATTCGATTAAAGTTGTTTGAAGGATTCCGCAATGAAGAAGCATAAATATATGTTATTATCTATCGAATTGCAAAGCAATAGTCTCACTCTTTGTCAGGCCTTGAAAGCCCAGTTGTTCTATTTACAAGTAAAGATTTACATAAAGAGTTACATAATTTGTGTATGTAAAGAGCATAGATCGTATGTTAAGTTCAACATGAGCCTGAGTTGCCGAGTAAGCCAAGCAACCCGACTAACAATTCAATGGTCGTGGGTTCAAATCTCATGTGCTGGAGGATTGCAATAAAGCTGCTAGCCTTGCATGCGTTAGTGTGTCTGACTAGATTAGTAATAATAATAATAACAATCATATTTGTGGTTATATATGGCATTTTGCGATAAGATATCGTGGCGAGTGAATCTGAATGAATGAGATTAAGTTTTATGTTCCTTTTCCTGCAATCTAATGTTTTTGGAAAAAAGAACACCTTGCAGTCTAACCTTGCTATACTAGGGGCATGACTTGCCCATTTTCAATAACATATTTTCTTATTCCATCTGATTTGGATCGAACCATTGCTTGGTATGTTTCGATTCGAAAAGCCATCCATGAATTCTTATTATTAATAATTATTATATCCTACGATGTTTCAGAAACGTACTTCCGGACTTGTATAAATTACAAAAATTTATTTACCCTCGGAAGTAGAACATAAATCGTATAAAGTTTGATTATTAACATTTTTATAGAGCCATTAATGTTATCATAAAAGCATTTCATAGCCATTGGGCATGATATCTGCGCAGCAGCAGACATTGTTCTAATGGAACAATGTAAGCTTGCTTGCGGTTGTATCGCCGCTTATATCGATGGAAATTTGCATAAAGCAAATGCACATTGATTAATGTTGATTTTTAATGATCTTAAGAGAAAAGATTTTATCTCATTTTTCACAAGACTTGTGTTAATAGTCAAAGTTTATTATTGTTAAAGGCGTTATATGAAATATAAAATTATAAGAAATATACACTGTAAGGCCATGGAAATAGACAAAATGGGAATTGGGATTAATTAAATACAGAAACGAGAATGATCATCACTCTGTCGCGAATGTGTGCAGGAAATAAAAACAACTCCCTGAGAATATTCATTTAATATTATTTTTTGGTCATAGTTTCACAATTCGCGATTTAAAAATGAAGTAAAAGGTTACAATGGCCTTCGGCCCATAATTGAATAGCCTACACCAACCTACAGTTATATAACGATATTTGAAAATAAGCCGATATATGGGAAGCCGGCCGAACCCTTTTCAATAGAATTCTTCCTCGGGGGAAATTCCACCAAAATATCGCAATAACTGCAATCTCTTCTTTGAACACAAGAAAATGAAGCAGGCAGACAGACGGACAGACAAGCTTAATTCGATTCAGAAATTGAATTTGAATCGGTTGCTATTATAAGAGAGTGATGCGTATATCCGGACAAACTTAATACACTCTTGTACCACAACTGGTGTACGGTATGAAAAGGGAAGAAGAAATTTTTATTAGGCTCCCTTTATTTTATGTAGATCGACATTAAATGCTTGGCAACTATATACGAAATTTATTTTGTTATAGGTGTAAGGATCGTAAACCTCTTCAAACTTGGTCTGTCAAATCTAATTTGACCATCGTCATGTTATAAGGTTATTTGGTTTTTTATTAAAGCACTTCTTAGTCGAATTCTACTATATTTGGTTGGAAAGGTTCACCTTAACGTCCGATTTCCGAATGAAAACTGCCTCAGTCCGTCTAATGGTAATTAACGAATTGTAGCAAAAATTCCAGTTAAGTAAATAGAATCAAAACTAATTTTTAGTGTTTTGCGGAGCAAAGCCCTGTTAGGCATATTTTTTGGAGAATATTTTGAAGAAGTGGGTGCGATAAACCGCTGGGCGCCAGTAATTAAGATAAAGCTAAGTGGAACGTTACACTTACTTCATTTAAAATGTAGACTAAATAGATATATAAATGATTGTAAAACCAAAAAAACTATAGTGTAAGATCTAGGCAACCATCGGTTTGCAATGTTATACACCTGCATATTCGCAACGAAAATATGTAAATGTTAATTACGAAAACGACTTTGATCGCTCAGTTGTCAACTGATAAAATACGCGGCGATTTTTTTTATAAGATCGTATTGGATATCGCAGGTTTATCTCAAGACGATCAAAACTATCTTACGTATGTATTTATCTCTTCTAACGCGGATATGCTTTTATGGTAGATTTGCGCAAGGGTTTCACAAAACTTGTGTTTGTATTTTCGATGAATTTTGTTGTAGTTAAAGCGACATGTAAATCGTGTCGTGTACACACGTCACGTTTATAGCTTTCTATTGTTGAACTTTTATGACCTTAAGAATTCCAAAGGAGCACGATTTGAAAGTTGTACCTTTCAAGGCCTTTGATGGCGAAACCTTTGCATAAATCAATGTGTCCATCAATGGATGGGTTTGAATTTTCATTACGAATGATTTCTCTAATTCTACTTCTTGATAACCATAAAACCTTTAAATTTTAGTTAAAGCATTTCACAAGATAGCTTAACGCAAACGTCATAAAATAGGTATTTTTTTTGCTGTACCGTCTATCGGCACAATTAACAAATTGTGTCAACAATTTTCGAAAATTTGTTTTATGGATTTTATAAATACTGCTTTGCTTGTCCACTTCTCTGTCATAAATCTTTATTTAATATAATCACGTACAGCTGGACATGTATAGATTTTAGTATCCTTTTTTGCTTTTACTTTAGTTGATTGTTTGCTGATGCATTGTATGCAACTGAAAAGTGTGTTCAGTTCATAAAATTATAGCGATACAATTAATTGAAAGTAAAATCACATGAATAAATAGTGCAACGGCATTGAGTTCAATACAAAAAAAAAAAAAAAACAAAAGAAAAAGAAAAAAAAAAAGAACGAAACAAAACATGAGAAAACATTTTCTGATGTCGTTTCTATATTGAAAAGCATTTCAACACGACTTGAAAATTGCAATAGTTTCGATAACCAGAAAAACTGAACTGAAATACATAGTAGAGATCGGTTTTGTCTTAGGAACCATGTCAATCAAATATTAAAACGAGAAAAAAAGTATCTTTTTTCTTATGATCAATAGCGCAGCAACGAACAACACAGATGCGGCTGAAAAACACTTTTATTCAATTTTCAATAATTGATATTACATTTTGTTGACAATTTGAGGTTTGGACGTCGCATACCATGAATTTTGAACGCTAAAGCTCAAACTACATAAAGAACTAATAGTGATCGGGTGAGCAACTCCTGCTCATATTATATTCATTCTTTCGTCACGTTTGTGATTTGTATACCTATAGTATAGCAATCACGTTAGCTCTTAGTTGACAGCCTTAAAGCTTAACAAAGTAAATCGTTCTCCCACAATACTTGGAAAGAAAATGAAAAACCAAAAAAAAAAAATCTAAAACAAAAATTTCCAAATATTACGTAACACTTGCAGAAGGCATGGATTTAAAATTTCGTGTCACTATTTATCAAGATTTTCTTAAACAACAGTAAATGATTGACGCTTGCAATTAAAGGAAGAATACCTTGTGATTATTATATAATGGCTTAAAGACATGTTTACGGGGTATCTAAATTTCGTTTTAAGACAAACATAACTTTTTCATTTGGCATTTTTTCGTATCGTTGTCGTTGTTGTTAACAGTAACTTTCAATTTGCACTGGTCATTGGTGCGCATGCGTACGTTTTGCCAGAATGTGCTCCACAGAGGCATATGTATGAATATACATCCACGTATACTTGTGTAAAGCCATGTGCATTGGCGGCTTAGTTAGTTATGAATTTTTATATTACATGTGCTTCAAGTCTTTTGTAATAATTTTAGTTCGTACTCTCGCACTGAACCGGCAGACAAAATGCAGGCACGCAAACTTCTTAATAATTGCGTCGTAATTGATGAATTCATTTAAGAACAAATAGTTCATGGAAACCCGTGGAAATACCACTCTAAGCTTAAGGTCGCTTAAAACCATTAAAATTCTTTACTTATTTCCCTTTTAGTGTTTGTGTAAAAAAAAAAAGCAAGAAAAAAACCCACTTTTTCAACACCTAATCATGTCTTGTTAAGCTTTCTGTGAATTGTTTGCGCATTTTTTCTGTTTTTTGTTTTTGTTTTTTTGCCGGACGTTATAACATTTTTCAAATGCTTTTCAAGCGTTTGTCTCCTAAGAGAACAAATTCTACTAAACTGAATTTGGGGTTGTTCGTACATGCTAAACACTTTATCAAGTTTTTACGATAAAATATGCTTAGCACATATATCGTGTTAATCGTTTTTTACCATATTTGCACAATATCCTAATAGTCGTACAAAGTACTTGCATTTTAGTTAATTACAATTCTTAAGTTAAAGTTGCATGTTTAAGTAAAAAGTGTGCCACTAAAATACATTGTAAAATTAAAATGCGAAAATATTACTTGTTTTGTGTTGCGTACCTTGGATATCTCGAATATGCTCGACCACATAGGGTCTCTCAGACATAGTTCTAATTATTTCACGTTGCATGAAGTGACAACAATAACGACAACAACAGCAGCAGCATAAAATTTGCGCTACTTGAAAGTATGCCTATGATATGTTAAAGCCACCAAATTTTTTTTGCTTGCAGTAGGCGGACTGGTTTTTCTCTGATAAAAAATTATTTGTTGATTTTATGTTTTAAAGTTTTAATGCAGAATTTTACTTCGTCGTCTATCTATTATATTTTAGAAATTAAACAAGTTCTATGAAAAAAAATGTTGCGGTTAGCAAGGGGTACATTCATTGATAGCAATTAAAAATATACAAAATGGTGTATGGCTTTAGACATGCAGAGAAGTCCCATTCCGTTTTGAGCTGTTCGTCAGACGTTTTCTAGTAATTGTTTACAAAGTTCCTTGAGGTTTTCTTGTCGCATATTAAATAAATTGTTTAACTTAACCCTGGTTCGATAGTGAGTTGTTTAATATGTTCGAGTAGCTATCCAACTCTTTGTTTACACGCTCTTTTTTGCATGTTTTGAAACAACACGGTTCACCAATATATTTTTTTTGCACGAATTTTTTGCTCTGTCGCGAATCCAAAAAAAAACAACAGTTTTTTTCAATACTATTTTTGACAGTGCCTCACGGAAACTTATGTGCGCAGAAGCAAAATACAATTGAGGGAACGCTGTAATCAGAAGTCAATCGGCTTAAGCCGATACATGTGCTACTGTCATGTGTTATGTAGGGTATGGAATTTCAATTTAAATTTTTATATGTGTCCTGTAATTAAAATAATTTTATTCTATTTTCATTAAATGCAATATGGATTTCATTATAATTTTTTTTGCACGGTTTTCTGGGAAAATAATATTTCCTCAAATTTACCGTAAGTTGCATATATTTTTTACACGATTTTTTTGCACGGGTTCCTAAAGAAGGCATCTCCGTATAAAAAAAAGAGTTGAATGTATTCACATTAACTTTCCACTCAGCAATTTGCATAACATGTGATCTTAACCTCTATCATTGATGACAATTAGGCAACCACATCAGAAAGGGCTTTATTTTCCTTCGCAGATCCTTTACGTTCTACTAAATCACCAAAAAAAAGCAAGGAAGCTCCCTTCTTATGTGCGCTCACCCTGTCAAGGCTTTCGTGGAATTTCGTCTCCGAATTAAGCTCCTTTCATTCGGCGTTATGTTGAAATATATATACTAACTAAGTTCACTTGGTGTTTCTCTCTCCGAAGAAACCGATTCAAATATTCCGCAATTTCAAAAAATTTGTTTAAAATAGTACTCATAGGAACAGAGTTAAGCCATTAATATTGTTAAAATAACTGTTCAGTCAAGACTTTGGTGGATTTCACTTTGTGACTGAAGCTCACTTCATTTGACATTATGTCGAAAATATCTGCAAATTACCTTCATTGTGAGTGTGCCTTTCTCTACAAAGAAGAACACAGGCAGTCCACAATTTTAAAATATTAATATCATTAAGATAGCTTTTCAGTTTGCCAGGATAACGGTTATGTTCTAAATAAGGACTTTTATTGGATATGTAGATGTGTGGATAATAAGTTTATTTGAATTTTTTCATACGAATGCTATCGCTATCGGGAGGTATTTGAAAGGGGAATAGCATCTTTCATAATATTCCGATTCCATTCTGTAACCGTTGCCTGGTAAAATTATTGCTAACTTCGCGAACGTGTTGTCATTTAATGTTTATAAAAATCAGCTGAATATAAAAAATTTCATTCACTTCAACATAAGTAATTCAGTGTATGAAAGTCTTTTGAAATGAATAGTTTGAGTATTCATCAAGGTTATGTGTCTCCGCTTAGCACTCGCTATGCTAGCAAGGATATGCAATATTTGTTTAGCGATCAGCATAAATTCTCCACATGGAGACAATTATGGATATGGCTGGCCCAAGCTGAAAGGGTATTTATTGCAATAAATCATTTGTTGGTTTCCGTAAATAAGTGTCCAATTGTAACAGTCATTAGGTTTAGATATCAGTGAGGAGCAAATTGTTGAAATGAAAGCTCACATGGAAGATGTGAATTTTAAGGCAGCGGCGGACGAAGAGCGTCTCACACGTCACGATGTGATGGCTCACGTTCATGTGTTCGCCAAGCAATGCCCTAAGGCGGCTCCCATTATACATTTAGGTGCTACGTCATGTTATGTCGGGGACAATACGGATTTGCTAATTTTGCGTGCTGCTTTGGATATGTTATTGCCACGTGTTGCTACAGTAATATATTGCTTGAAAGAGTTTGCCATGAAGTACAAAGACCAGCCCACTTTAGGTTATACCCATTTGCAACCAGCTCAATTGACCACGGTCGGTAAACGTGCATGTCTGTGGATTCAAGATCTGCTGATGGATGAGCGCGCTTTGCGCCGTTGCCGCGATGATTTGCGATTTAGAGGGGTTAAAGGTACCACGGGAACGCAAGCATCGTTTTTACAGTTGTTTAACGGCGATGGTACAAAAGTAAAACAATTGGATATGTTAGTTACCAAGTTGGCAGGTTTTACGAAAACTTATCCTGTGACGGGCCAAACATATTCGCGAAAAGTAGATGTGGAAATAATGGCTGCCTTAGCCAGTCTGGGAACAAGCATTCATAAAATGTGCTCCGATATTAGAATATTGGCTTCAAATAAAGAATTAGAGGAGCCATTTGAAACCACTCAAATTGGATCTTCTGCCATGCCGTACAAACGCAATCCTATGCGCTCTGAACGGTGTTGTTCGTTAGCGCGCCATTTGGTTAGCTTGTATATGAACGCGGCTAATACGCATTGCACGCAATGGCTAGAACGAACTCTAGATGATTCGGCTAACCGTCGTCTTACTCTCTCGGAGGGATTTCTGGCTGCCGATGCAGCGTTACTGACACTGCTTAATGTTTCTCAAGGTCTTGTGGTCTATCCGAAGGTAATTGAACGCCATATTGGTGCAGAATTACCCTTCATGTCGGCTGAAAATATTATTATGGCAATGGTAAAGAAAGGTGAAGACCGTCAAGAATGTCACGAGAAAATTCGTGTACTTTCTCAAGAGGCGGCCGCTCAGGTTAAACAACACGGGAAGGACAACGATTTAGTACAACGCGTGCGAAATGATTCTTATTTCAAACCTATTTTAAATGAATTGGATAAGATATTGGACGCCCGGACATTCACTGGTCGAGCCAGTAGTCAAGTAGAGGAATTCATCAATGAGGAGGTTGATTGCATTTTAGAGCGTTACAGAGAAACTATAAACAACATTCAAAGTGTTCAGCTCAATATATAAAAGAGCGAAAATGTAATTTGATTATTGAGATAATGTTGCCTTTTTACATTTTGTAAGAACTAAAGTTTGCTTTTCTTTCATTTTTTTTTGCTTTAAATAAAATCCAATATGAAAACAGGATCTCTTTCTATCTATTTATTTGTTTATTATGCATCGTATAGCAACAACAAAATATTTCAAGCAGCGCCTGTTATCAAATTCTGTAAATTGTAACAAAAAAATAGCACAGAAAAGTATTCAACTCACACTTGTAAACATGTTACTTATCAATTTCATTGAGATCCGGGGTTATCATATATGTGATAATATTGAAGAAATACAAACCAACAGTGGCAGACAATAGATTATAAATAAAAATGCAATCGATCGGATCGGGGCAAAATGAAAAATGAATGACATTCATTAAGCGTATTCGCATACATATCAGGCAGCTTCTACCCCCGTTGAATGGAAATTAAATTTGCTTTATGGTCTTTATTCAAAAGCTTATAAAAAATAAGTTGACACATCACGATTCGAGTTCATGTTTGTCGTATTTGCTCCATATGCACCAACATGCATAACTAATTTGCTTTTTATTCTTTGTTTACCAACGTACCACACAACCAACTCTCTGTTCGACGTTGCTTAGCAATTTTAAAACCCATTGTAAACAAAGGTTATATCGATAGACTGGCTTATTTATCTCACCAAGCTAACACCGATATGTCTGGCTTACACTAAGCAGTACGGTGTACGGTGTGTAAATAATTTTTAAGCTTGTATTTGTTCAGTAACTTCAATAGCTACTAGATATGGTAAAAATAGTTCGATAGGATTTTAATATTAACGAGAAAAAAAAATGCATCAAACTTGTACACATGTGCACAAGCATAAATATGCGGTTATAAGCGTAAGTGCATAAGAAGTAAGTTTTTTTCCTGCCTAAGATAATATGCATTCCCCTATGAAAACTTGGCCATCTGTCCTATCATTTAGTGACCTATTTACATGCAAACCATTCCCGTATGAAGTGTGGCTTGGTAGCGGGGAGAAAAATATTATATAACATCGAAACAATATTTCGTGATCTAAAAAATATTGAGCGTAGTAATAATAAAAATAAGGTTAACTACTACCAAGCCAGCAAGAGTATAAACAAAAAATGAAATGATTATTGGGTTATATGCTCGCGTTTCTTTTTTTCTTTACATTTGGCAAATTCTTTCGTAAACTTTAGAATATATCTGCGAATTTAAGCATCTTAGCGTAGAGTCAGAGTAAGTTCATTTCCATGCCTTTAGGCATTCGTGTCTTTTGCGTTGTTTTAAAATGATTTTTGTATTCAAATAACCTATTGAGGAATGCTTAGCTTATAAAAGATAATAAAATTATGGGAAAATAATAAAAAAATTATTTAAACATTGCAAGAACTTAACAAATCCTTGACGTATAACATGCGAGCAGTTGCTTTTTTGTTATTTACACTTTATTAACAAATACAATTAAAGCCAACTATGGAAAGTGTTTGTCTATAGGTAAAGTACAGTAGGTAAACACCAAAGCCATAATTCATGGCAACATTCTTGTAAGAAGCAATATATGTTTGCGTTAACACAAACTAACCCAAATAAATCCTTCTAAGACCTTCTACAGGTGTGTTGCAATGAGTTATACACGGAATGGCGAATTCTCAAGCGATGAGAACTACAGCCGATAGCGCGATAAAATATGGAGTGCTTATGCCCAATAGGAACTTGTACCTTAATACGTACAGATAATAAAGAAAGTCAAAAAATATTGAGCCTAATAATGACTATATTCGTGCTTTGTTGTCGATGTGATTCTATATAGCTGAGTGAAAATTCGAGTTCGTGTTGGAATTCGAACGTCTGAAATGTGGACTATATGGATTTTTAAAACATATTAGAAAAACGTGTAAGCTTTGAGGGAAAGTTACAATTGCATCCATCCCTGTGAATATTTTGAATACTTAGCAGTAGGAGTATATTAAGTGCGGACATATGTGATGCCTAGAAGAATTTAAGATAAATCCAATTTATTAAATCTGTTTTTCTTGTTTGTGTACGTTCAACCTTCAGATCTCAATTTTGGAGATAGTTGAGATTGAACGACGAACGCTATCGGTGCGGACTGGACCACTTTTTTGATCACTTTCCAAATAATGCTTTGTTTTGAAAAGTCGTTACATGTATAACTGACATGTTGGACCGTGTTTCACTATAGTGTTTTTGTTAGTTATGTTATTGAAAATGTGAACTTTCAGGCGACTCGAATAAATATTTTATCCAAATGTTAGATCGATGTCTCTTGCAAGGCTTTATAGCGGACATTTTCAAAATGGTTTTATAAGACCTTTCCATTCTCTTAACTTTCCCAAATGGTTCGCAGCATTGATTAATTGAGAAGATTTCCTTATTGATGTCGATAACAAAAGTGCTGAGCAAACAAAAACGAGGGAATTTCTCGCTATTTACGAAAATCTTTTAAAACCTGCGATACGTAACCATCTCGTTCAATATTCGTTGTCACGAAGAGAAGGGTGATATTAATATACCATCGTATTTGGAGTTTTTGTCATTAAATTCAACTTTAATTGCTTATCAGAGCAAATCCTAAAATGTCGCCGAACCGAAATTAAAGGTACACATAATCTTCATTTCTTTGTTTTTTGCTTTATTAAGATTTTTCACATAATTACAGATCTACGATATAATAAAATAATTGCAAAAGCATATATGCACACAGGCATGTTTGCATCGCCATGATACTAACATATATACAGTGCAGAGATTTGCATTTGCAGACATACGTGAAATACGAATGTCACCATAAATCTCGTCAAATGCCGGAGGTGCAAAATAGGCGGATGTGAATGGATAAAATATAAATATCAAGTAGTTTGTTTGCTTTTCCCCATTTCATTTCAAGAAATGGTTTCAATTATTTCAGCAATAATTATGTGCGGTGCACACAGGCGCTAAGAAAAGTTTTCATGATGAACAAAAGTTTTAACATGAAATGTTCACCGGATGACTACATCTCAGCGAATATATCGCTTTTTTTTATTATAGACGATAAAGTTCTCGCCCTAATGTCTCTCTTATCATTCAAGTAATATTTTCGTAGCGGGATACTTGCGCATGCGTTTTTAGTTTATAGCTAAAGACAACAATACTTATGAATAAACATTCGCGTTGGCATAAAAACGACCCTCCCGGGTGGTCAATGCTTCTATCACCTCATTTCAATAGTTTTGCGCTCGACGATACCAAACCGGGAATCGCCTTATGGTGAAGGGGCTTTCTTCTGCACAATCTCACATAAATTTTGGGAGCCCGTAACGAAAACACTCAAAGAAGCAGCAAAGACTTAAAGGAATTTTTCGAAAAAACATAAAAGTAACAATAAACATAAATTAATTTCTTTTATATTAAATAATATATGAATGTGATCATCGTCTTCTGTATCAGCAATAAATAGCGCAGGCAAAGCCTGCAGATGTATAATTCTGAACGAATTCTACCAATTTTGACCGATTTGGAATTCTACTTGATATAGTCATGTCCGTCTGTCCGTCTGTCCGCCCGTCCGTGCCATTACAATTACAATGCAAACAACATTGGAAGTTTTTGCCCATTGGAAAGGAATTTAATCCGTTCACCAATACCCCAAAAAAACAAAAATAAAAAAGGACTAAAGTGATGGGATCTAAAATGTAAGAAATCTCAAGACATTTTTGATTTAAAGTTAAAAAGTCAATGGTGAAAATCGTCTTCTTCATTGGGTGGAATGGGTCTTTGCTTCCTTATTTATGTACTTCTGATAATAAAATAAAGTTTATGAATGAATCTGTTTTTCCTTAATAAATGAAAGATAATGAAAACTGTTGTTGTTGCCTGTACAAATTGAAAATAACAAACGTTAAAATGCCTGATTTTTAAACCGCTTTACCGCTTAAGCTAACATTTTTCGCGCACTTATCAAGCAATTACTACTATGTGGATGTACATCTACTGTTAAAGTAGTTGGTTAGGCGCGAATATGTTTTGCAAAACATGTTTAGCATGTTCAGCAGCGTAATAATAACATAAAGAGAGGATATAAAAAAAAAAAAAATAAAAAAAAAAGTAATATTTGAATGGCAAGTTCAAAATATTGTTGTTATCACATTTCCATCTACAGGAACAAATAATAATAACATTAATGCTTTATTTGTAAATCAAAATCATCGGTAGCAACATGCTCCTGCTCAACGTTAAAGTGAGTAAAAATATCTTGCATTTATCTGATTACTTGTCCACTTGTAATTATGGGCAAGAAAACCTTCCTTTTTTTTATTGTAATTAAACATTAACTAACTTTTTATGTGTGTTGTACTATAGACAAATGAATACACATACACACAGATGCAAACACACACACGCATACATTTTTAATCAGTTTCAGGTTGCCGCCCTACATGTCCATCAACTATATTTGTCCGAGACAAAAAGCGAAAAAAAGAAAGAAAAAAAAACATTTGCTAGTTACCAGCTATACGGTAAACTTTGTTGTAATTTTTTACTTATTTGAACATTTTTTTTCTTAATATCTTTATAGCTTTGTTTTTCCTCAATGCTTTACTTATTTGAGATGCTTGTTTCTCGTCATGTTTAGTAAAACAACCTTCTCATGCCAGCTGGTTACGCCTGTAACCGGTATCTCGTCCGATAATAATAAACAAAATCATTAACGCTATTGTAATCGATCTATAGTTGATGCCATGTCGATCGATTTATCCATAACTCGTTGCATTTTGTTCGAAGCCAAATTGTCTGCAAGAGCCTTGAGCTTGATTTGAAATAATAATAATTTGTTATATAAGTATGTCTGCTTCCGAATATTTTGTTTCGATGTGCATACACATATACGCATTTAAGTAAAATTAAATTAATTGCTTTTAACATTCTATATACATGCTTTACTCTTTACTAAGCATTAAACATTAATCGATTAATTAATCTTAAGTCTTAACATTACGAAGCCAATTAAATAGTCAATTAAAATAGCAGTCCACATAACCAAATGTACATATATATATATATATATATCATAACAATCTGAGCATTTTTCATTAATAATTTCCTTCAAAAAGACAAACAACACAAAGAACCTACGGTAATATACGGATAAGGATATACTAGATTGAAAGCTTATACGAACTAAGCGGATTATTGCGGACTATGACTTTTTTCTTCTTCTTATCATTTCCATTTTTATGGAGAAATCGCAATTACTTTAATATTATATCTAAAGATATGTAAAATTTAATAAGGATAGCTTCAGCTGTCGTCCTCTCCCACAGTTTATGAGATATTCAGAATTGCAAAGACGGGCAGAAAGTTTAGCAGACGATTTGACCATGAGAAGATTTCAGTCTTCTCCTGTAATTTTTTTCATCATAAAAGCCTAACGAGATGTTAGCTGAACAAATGATTTACGAATTTATTATAAATTTTTCTTCTTCTTTTTTCTGATTGTTTTTTAGAAATTTGATGACAAATAAGGAAAAATAAATCAAGCATGCTATAGGAAGAAGACTACCTGCACCTCCCTTAGTTTTAAGGTATGTTACACAAACATATATAAGCTGTTTACAGGAACACTTAGCATAGTGATGGAGTAACAAGAGCGATTTTTACAAGAAAATCCTCATGCACCCATCTCCGAAGGATGACAGGCTAGTTGCTAATTCGGAATGTACCTAAGCTGGTTCGTTTGTCCATCTGTCCGTCTATCTGCTTTGTAATAACTGCTATAAACATTCTCTTGATCGCAAAAGTGAAGCAATGGACTTCAAATTTGTCAGAGGACATCTGTCAAAGGACACGCTTACCACACCACGTACACGAAGAACACCCCTACCTTCCTATAGGAATAGAAAATTAGTCTCTTGCTTGTTACTTATAAACTACAGCAGATAAGTATAGAAAATGTTTAAAAGATGGACCATGCCATCGTACCTGTACAAAAAGTAAAATAATTGACCATGCCTATACGATATTATAGTGTATCGAAATTTAATTTTTTTCCAATACCTAAGAAATTCTTAGCCAGGTTTAAATGCCACGTTCGTCTGTCCATCCGTCCACCCGCCCAACTGCGTAGCATCCAGGGCAAGTGAGTATGTGAGAGAATATCTATTAAATGTTCAACTATGCTTTTCTATTTATAGGATTACGGTAGTGGCCAGGTTTCGTAAGGAACTAAACCTGCTTTTGTATTAAGCAAGCTTTTCAAACGCACTTTTGTATCCTTGTTTTTTTTCTTCGTTTTTTCTGTCTTACAAATTGAATCTGAGAGTTAGTTTACCTGTATCTATAGAAGGTGGATACATATGAATAAAATGCTATAAAGCTTACACACGATTTGTATTTTAAAGTAATATTGGAATAGTTTTGAAACAAGTCTTTGCAGTGTAGTTATAAATCCTTAATTGCTTCAGGTAATAAAACATAAATTATGTTCATGCAGACATACGTGAGTACATATATGAATATTTCCTCATGTGCAAGCAGTGTTTTATTATTGTTTATTTCTTTAATTATTTTTTTTCTAATAACAATTAAGAAAATCATACTTGCATTGGAGCGAATTTCGGATACTCACCATAAACAATAAATATATGGAAAATTTCTACATTCCGGATTCGAAAGAACAATTATTCTATACTTTGTCTTCCCCCAGTCTGTCTATTCATGTTGATCAATTGAGATAAACTTGTGTGTGTTATAAAGGGAATGACGACATGAATGCACGCTCCATGCATAGTGAGACATAAAAGCAAAACAATCTCTTCCCTATTGTTTTTTTTTTTTTTTTTTTTTAATTAATTATATAACAACAAAAACTATTATAAACACTTGCGTATGCATGCGATAGAGACCTTGGCATTGAATTGAAGTGGTGGGATATATAGCACAAACATTCAGAATCTGCATAGCTATAATAAACATTCACGCGGGCCTTTCAATTTTGTAGAGTTTTTTGTTTTTTTTGGCAATCGGTAGAACTAGACAAAATTATAAGACATTCACGACTGGTATTAAAAAAGGATTTCGTTTGAAAAGTATTGCGTAATACTTTTACTAATTAAAACTGAATATATTTTATTAGTTCCTAGTAGCAATAATATTTACCACTATGTTGTTTTATTATACAGTTTAGTCGTTATCGTGCAAGGGTATATTAAGTTTGTGCGGATGTATAGAACACCCAGAATGACAGTATGATATATCCAGCCATCAGAGCGATTCTCTGTATCGTTTTGTGCTTGTCTGCCCGCTTGTCTGTCCGCTGGTCCGTCTTGTATTCTTAGGTGCACACGTGCAATGTTGGAAATACTTTGACGAAATTTCGTACATTAACGTAATTTGGTCCAAGGAAGGATGCTGTTAAAAATAGTTCAAATCGGATCACTCTCTCGACTACTTCCCATAGAACGACTTGTCTTAAAAAAGTCTTTATATTAATGTTGAAGTAGTGTAGAGTATTTAATTGTCGACGATGGTCCGTTATAATCTTTTTGCTTCTTTTTTATATAAATTTAACTAATAATAAAATATCGTATAATTAGCGGATAAAGAGAGGATGTGCCCAGTATGTGTTAATTTGTAAAAGTAGAAATATAATCGATGTTTATCAATCTGCATTTGACTTTTCCTACTTAGACCAAGCTTTGAATGAACACCACTTGCTATAGGTTAAATCGCATTGGTTTAAGGTTTCTTTCTACTTTTTTGCGGATGGATTAAATCCGATACCGATTCTACTTTGTGGACGTAAGGCAAATACTCAAAATATCACAGTTCAGGTATTTTTATTAATTTTCGACTGAGTCGACCCAGCGCCTAAACGTCGCCATGCTCTTCTTCTACGTGATGTTATCTGTACGTCCGCCTTAAGCTTATAGGTTACGCTTTAACTTCTATTCTCTCACTAAGATTTTTTTTATTATTTTTATAAAATTTTCACTTTTTATGTATAAAATATTTTAAAAAGTTTCGTTACTTTAGCACCTATGCAGACTTAAACAAATTATATAATTTGCTAGACACATGTGTGTGAGAAATTCACAATATATTTTTTCAATGGGAAAAAAATCTTCAAGACATTTTAATGTACAATGAACGAACGAACTAATGAATGAATAACGTTATGTGAAAGGTTGTACATAAATTCAAATTGGAATAAAAAAAAAATTCATTCATTCAATTGTTAGTAAATATATTTATCATTTATTGTAATTAATTAATCAAATCATAAAATCAGTCAATATTTAAAAAAAAAAACCAAGCGATAATAGTCGCAGCTGTAATAGCATTTATTATTAATAACACAATAATAAATTACCAAAATAATTTTTGTGGTTGCTGTCCATGCTAATTCGAAGCCCGCAACAGTTCGATTAATATTAAAGTCTACCCAGAAATCTATTAACAAATTAACAACTTTTCATAACAACAACAACAACAACAACAACATCAGCAATAACGGTAAAAATAACGTAAAGGTGTCATTATGAAATGCAACATTGCCTTAATTACTAATATATCACACGAACAATAAATGAAATGCATTCGCGTTCGTTCATATAACGAATTCAACGATTTCAACTATGAATGTTTGTTTGTTTATTTGTTTGTTGATATATACATGCAAACCAATGGACATACATGTAGGTGGTATAGTTTCTCTTTCTGTTGTTTTTGTTTTTATTTGTGTCCGCTGTGCGCAGTTATGATTTCGGCATGTTATAAATCTTGCAAATGTCGAACAGTCAGTCAACTAAGCTAACAACAATGGGCACGCGTTGTTAATAACATAACAAATTTAATTTACTTATTTATTGTACAGACATTAAAGTACTTTCAATTAACAAATGCGCATATGTGGACGAGTGTAAGTTAAAACATTTAAATTATACAAGTGAAAGGACAATGACTATTAGAAATATTTTGCAAAGTAAGAAAAAGTTTTTTTCTATTAAATAAAAATTAAAAAAAAAAAAAAAAGAGAAAAATTTGAAAGAGGAAAAAACCAGAAGTAATCATTATTTCATTTTTATTAGTTTTGTACGCAAAACCAAAGGATGCCATTTTGCATAAATAATTGAATTTTTCATTCGACTTGTAACGCGTATGATTTTAATTATGAAACATCTTATAAGGCAGAGAGAGAAATAGTTTCTCAATCCGCATACCATTCTGAACCGATTTAGGCAAATTCCAAGAGATTCGTTCAGACGGTTTTTGAAACTCTTCTGATTGAAACATACTGGAAAAGAAAAGTAAGGGCTATCACTTTATTCGATTTAGCTAAAAATTCGACTTCAAAAAGTTAAAAAAATTGTATTCGACTTGAGATGAATCTTTAATACATCAAGTTCTCAATACAAACAATAGTGAATAATTTATTAACCGTCAACGGGTCACTTGGTTTATGAAAACGATTTTCGTACTTTCGTTCTCTCAGCTGGCTCTGCGGAGCGCTTGCATCGGGAGATGTAGATCGATTTGTATACGATTTGTCCCATTGCAAGGAACAAAAAAAAAAGGAATAAGAGAGTATCTTGCCAAGTGTCAGGTTTCCATCTCAATTTTTGGCAGTGGTGACGGACGAACGGACAGACATGGTTAAATCTAAGCAGCATTTCACGAATATTATCAAACAAGTAAAAAGACTCTACAAGTATTCATATTAGGCATTATACGGGAAGTGATAGGAAAAGTGTTCCGCTCCGAGTCAAGTTCACTTACGTTCTTTCAAAATATGTCAATAATTGCGATTTTTAGATTGAACAGCAGAAAACAAGACGGACAGACAAACTTAATTCGATTTAGAAATTTATTTTGAATGAATGTAATAACAGATGGAACTATCTCTAGTCCATGGATTTTAAGCCAGAGAAATAAATTCTAAGGCTAAACTCTTAAATCGCTAGCATCTAGGGCTAACGGCTTTTATTAAAAACTCTACCGCACTTGAGATTCGAACCCAGGACCATTGAATTGCTAGTCGAGACTCTTTCCTACTCGGCCACTCAGGCGGATTTAATATATCCTTATATGCAAGTGATGTAGGCTACAAGAAAACAATAAATTGTATGAGCTTTTTGATGCACATGTTATACAGAAAGGCCAATGTATCAAGCTCTCACCTTCCTTACAAAAGGTAGGTATAATGATATAGGCTCAATCCGTCCACAAAGAGACTTACAATCCAGACTTGAAACCAATATTTTAAGGCGTGTCGATTATTGATATACGAAACATTGATACGGTGTCTCTTCAAGACGCTTTCTAAGTTAACTATCTCTTTTAATAGAACTATCCTTCTAATCCTTAGTTGAAAACATGCTTGCAGAGGTATCCCTTGAAACGTGCGTAGATGATAAATTTCTATCGCACACTGCTTTATTATCCTTTATAATATTCGGAAGCTTTAGCATAAGTTTTTTATTAAAAGCAACAAAACCAAGTTACCTCTGGATAATTGTTGCGACATTTCCTATATATTTGTGTATAAGAAATTCAAATTCCTCTTGAGTCTTGGCTTTCGATTTAATTACTAAATGAAATTGATAAGAATGGTGTATGAAGAGAATGGTGTTTGCAAGAGAGTGAATTTGCAAGTCAGGCAGACAGTCTTTGAAATCAATATTTTATAACACTCAAAATAGTATTAATTAATTTCAATTCTGAGATAAAACAATCTGTTGAAAGTTTGCTCCTGAGATTGTCATCATAATCATAGATGATAAAGTGATTTTAATCTTTTTGAAGATTGAAATATTAATTAAACAAAACAGCAAATGTATTCATTCGTTTATTTGAAATATTTTTGGTTTTTTTGGCTATTTCTATATAACGGTAAAATGAAAGTTATTATTCAAACTAAAAAAAAAAAAAAAAAACACAAGTTTTCATAACTTAATAAATATTCATAAATTTATTTAATTCTTTCAATTTCGTTACCATTATTATTATTGGTATTATTATTATATCATACTAAAAAAACAACTCGAATTACTCGTTATACTAATTTTTAAAATCATTCTTTTAATACAAAACGAATTTTTATTTATTTACTTTCCTAACGTTCCATCCATCCATCGAATTTAATGTACGCGAGTGCATAACAAATTTTTTTTTTTTTTTCAATTTTGGTTTACGTAATACCTTAACGAATTTGTATTTATTTGAATTTATTTGCGTCTACTTGTTTGGCGTGTGTTTTAGCCCAATCAATGTGTTTGGGAATCACAGGAATGCATGGTTGCGATATCTAAAACTAGATACACTCTTGCTTAGCCGAAGACTTCTAGCATAATCTTTCATTTGCTGTTAGCATTTTCATTCTTCCAGTTTCTTACTAAACACATGCCTCAGTAAATGCGCACCTTGCCCTCTATACTTGTTCGTCACATGAATTGTGTACTTTATAAGTCGATGCAGAAAAACCATTTGCCTAGCTAAGGAGCTGGGGAAGAAGAAGGCAAATGTCATTCATTCCATTTATACCAAGCGTTAGAGTTCTTCTAAATTATGTAAATATTCCTGTCTAGTCACAGGTTCTAAGTTGATTTGTATATGTTTCCCAACTTGACCGCTAATTTGCCCCATATTCTTGGAAGTCCTTAACGAGAGATAGAGAACAAGAAGATTTACTTGATAGACATTATAAGACGTATACAAGTACTAAAGAGGTTTTGAACAAGTAAGCACATTAGACCATTTTGCCATTTACACCAAAAAATTACACATTATTTTCCTGCAAAAGCGTTTTTTCATAAAAGCCCGCCTGATCCAAATTTATCAAACTTCTTTTACTTACTAAAAATTTTATTTATTTTCACTTTCCGTCAAAAAAATCTAGAAATTAGACTTTCTCCCCAAGAAAGGGCTTGTTTTTCATGACAATTCCTATATTTGCCGGGGTCTATAAAATAGATCTATAAGATCCAAATTCCTTGCCGTCAACTTTTTGCTAGATTGTTCTATTAAAAATTATACCTTTTTCTTGAGAAATCTTACATGAAATGGAGTTCGAGAAATAGACCCTCGTAGCTCAAATATGATTGACTTAATTTTTATGTCAAACTGCTACCATGAGCAAATTTTCATTATAAAATGTTAACAGTCAGGCGTTTAGGCATATACGGAGGTTTAGATTTCGTGAGAATTGTTAGATGCACTGGTATCCCAAAAATGAAGCTAGGTAGTTCAAATTTTGTAAGGTTGTGAGTTCTTTGCCAATTTACTACTATGAACCATGAAATATTCAAAATTGTGCTTTTTTGCCATATAAAGATTCAGTTTTCGTAGGAACAGTTATATGAGGAGGTGTGCAAACAATTTGTTTAATCAAATCGTATCTCTTATATTAATTCAGAATGTCATAGGTACTATTACTCATCGAGTTTTGTCGAAATATTTCGAAAAGTATGATCGAAAAAGTTGACCAATCGGAATTTTTTGCATTAACTATCCTTCTTGCGTCGAAGCACTTCGTTGTACCAAATTTCATCAATGTGTTTCAAAAGTGCCGGACCTATAGATCGAATAAAAGGAAGCAAGGCGGACAGGCAGACAAGCTTAGGGGATCGTGCTATAATTGTAAAAGGTGGGTCTTCTGGATTATTCGCATAAATTTAATATATCCTGTATCACAAGTGATATAATATATAAAAACAAATTTTTGAACTTTTCTAGTTAATAAATTATATTAACGGTATTTGCAGGTATTCATCTGAGATGATGATCATTCAAAAATGGCAATGAAAGTCCCGATGGACAAAAACTTTCGAAAAAGTCAAGAGAGGCTTTTGAATAAATGTAGTGAAAAGAAATATAAAACTCTGTAGAAGGCTCGCATTAAAAGCCGTTACTCAATTTTTTAAAAATTAAACATTTTGCTTAGAAAAGCCCTCACAATTTCAGACGCGAAGATTGCGCAACAGTGAAGAAGCGTAAATGCTAATGAAAAGCAAAATATTTCAGCTAGAGTGCTGCGCTTCCTCTTCTCGGAGCTCTGAAAGGTCGCAGCTGTACACAAAAACTAAGAGTGACGCAGGTCGTGCATCTTAAGTCTTGTGAATTTGACAAGTAAATGAAATTTAATGCAAATTCTAAGAAGAAAAGGTCTTAAGGAACACAGCTTAATATATATATAAATATATATATATATATATATGTGTATATAGTTATGTTCATCTTATTCACTTGTGCATTCACACTTGAAACTAATTAATACCGTCTTAATTATTGAGTTATTATTAATAATATATTTTAGACAATTTAGCACCTCGACTAGCGCTGTACACATATATCCACATGTATTATGTATACACGCATGCGTGCCATTTAAGCATTTTAATTTTGATTGAAATGAGTGAATAAATCGCCCGCGAACGTATTGAATAATAGTGAGTCCATGTTTTTTCCACTTTTCGATTCTAATATTTATTCGTTGAGCATAAATTTTATCATTCACTGAACACTTGCGCATGCTTGTGAATATTCGCAGCAGTGTTGTACTGTTTGTTGCTTATTTGTTTGTTGGTTTGAAATAGTTTTTTTTTTTTTTTTTCTTCTTCTTCAAATTACAGAACTTTTACTTTAATCGAATTTATTTGACCCAATTATTTGCTTTCTAATTAATTGAATCAATCAATAATTGAATTAATTTATTTAATTGTTTTATTCTTAATACTTACTTTTGTTAATAATAAATTCTAAAAAATATTAATTCTATTAATTACTTTAATTTAAGTTAAATTTCTTTTATCTACACATATATATATTTCTATATATATTTCGTTTATTTCTATCTTTTATTATTATTTATTTGTTGTTTTTTCTCTTTTAATTGTTTATTACTTTCTTACATAGCATTCTTTTTTCATTTCCTTAAATAACGAATTTAACAAATTTGAATTAAAAAAGAAAAAATTGTTTTCTTTACTGTTTTTTTGCTTTTTTTTCTTGTTTTCCTTTGCTAATATTTTGCAATTTACTTCACTTTTACAAATAAAAATTCCGCAAAAACGAAAACAAACACAAACACAAATCAATATAATTCACGCAAACACTAATAATAATGATTTTATTATTTTATTGTTCCCCAGTGGTGGTTAATTTTGAAATTAAATTTTAAATTTCAACCGCGAAAATTCACACTGTGTGAAATTGCAGGAATAATCATCGCTTCATTCGGATAAATTATAAACAAAGAGGTGTGCGCTGGTTTGCGTTAGCACCAGCCAAACCAAATATCAATCAAAAATAATTTTTCTTCTTCTGATGGCAAACTAAAGCGCAAATAATAGAAGAAACTCAAGTTAGTTTCGAGTGAATTCAAATACTGGCAACGACAAACTAAGACTTTACGTTCACCATGGTGGATATTTATATTCGCAGCAAAGGCGGGCGCGTGTGCTTATAAGCACAGAAAAAAAAAAACCTCAACATAACGTTGCAACTTGAAAAGCCGGCACCCGTATAAATTTTACAAAGACGTATTCAAGTACTCTATATGTTTGTTTATATATATGTATAAGTTTATTATTTAACTCAACTTTTAGATATTAAGGAGCAGTTATTACTATTATTTCTTAGATGCTTTTTCGCTTATAGAGTCTCTCCATTTCGTGCATAATTAGATTATGTCCCATGCGGTTAAAATATATTATTGGGACAAGGCACTAAATAGTTATGATCTATAAAGTTGCCATTGCTACTTCGAACAATTATTCAAAACTTTTCGTTTCTTATTCACTGATGCTTACTAGTGACAAAAACATTATTTATATCTTCTCTCCCAGGCTACGCTGTACTTATGGCTTTATTTGTTTGAATATCTATACAATTTGGAAACATTTCTTAAAATTCATGTAGCTTTTGTATTATCAATGCATGTCAATGCATTCTCATCGAATTATTATATTAAATTTTATAGTAACACAAAGGTATGTTTCATCCCTTTCAAGATCTGATTTTCGTTTCAATCTTTGTCAACAATTTATTTGGGAGAGGGATTAAAAGAGTGTTTTGTTTATCAAATATATTAGCTAGATCCGCCTAAGTGTCCGAGTTGGCAACAGATCTCGACTAACAACTCAATTGTCGTTGGATCAAATCTCAAGAGCTGTAGAGTTTCCAAAAAGTCGATGGCCTTAGATGGTTAGCTAACCTTTAAGATCTTAGTCTGAGAATTTCCTACTCTGGCAAGTCAGTACGATTTTCATCAAGCTTCGCCATTTTGTGAGAAAACCCACTGACACATGAATTTGTCTAAGAGATACAAGGCTATCTTTCAATTTTTGTCTTTTTCTTTTTTTCTATATGAACAAGCACTTAGGGGATGTCCTTGTTTCTGCTTTCTTTCCTCCCTCCCCCTCTCTCTCTCTCTCTCTATCTACCTATCTATCGATCTCTTTCTAAGTAAGTCACGCTATCAATTGGTGACAGCGGATTGTAAGCCTGGATTAAATGTATATCATATATTCGGACAATGCTAATATATGTTGACCTATATGTTACTTTTTGCATTAAGCAGACAAAGAGAGTTATAATAAGTGTACCTTCACATATTTCTACGATAGGATTGTAGAATATTCAATATTCGCTCATTACTGGTTGTTCTTAAGCTTTTTAAAGATAAATATCAATAAGTTTCTTTAATAGAAGAGGAAAAGATTGAATAAAGAAAAAAAGTTCACATACTGGCAATAATGAAAACGCTTGGATTTAACGCTACTTAAGCAGCAGATGGAATGACTGTAAATTAGACTTGACTTAAATGTCATAGGAAGAAAAAAAAAATTAAACACTTTTAATATTTTTAATTATTGCGATTTAGTACAATAACGATTTCAATATTGTATTACATCACAGGTATTGCCTAAGAATAGTCTTGAATCAAATGCCAATGAAAGCGCAAATATGCTTTTCTTTAATCCTCTTTAAAATATGCTCTGCCCCTGTGGCAAAAAGAGAGAAGATAAACATCAAATCGAAGTCAAGACTCAAGGCGAAGACTGGCCTACACTAGCAAAGCAAATGCATATAGAACTGGCTTTTCATATACATACGTTCAAGTGTTTTGCTACAAGTCTATTGAATTTAGAAGAAGAATAATCGTTTGGCGTATGGTGATTATAAACACGAAAGGGAATCATCATTAATATATGAAGTAGTTTGAGAACGTCTGGGAGAAGCAATTTTATAATATAGTGATAAAATAAGAAATTAAAAAAACACTTTCTATTTATTTTACCTTTAAAAGTTTATGTTTTGTTTATTTTTACTTTTTATATAACAAATTTTTTTTCTTTTCTTTTTTGGTTCCTAATTATAGTGAAAGCAATAGCAGCACTATCTAAGTAATCTATTTTGTTATTATTTATTTTAATTTGTTTAATTGTGAATTATTTTCTTAACATTTTCGAAACATGCCAAAAAAAAAACAGCCGATTATATTGGCCATGTGCAGAGTCTTAAACGCCGATTACCTTAACCTCCTTTTATTTATTGCTAGAAACCCATAAACCTATCGAAATCTCTTTCACTTTCTTTAGACCGTTAAAGAGATGAATCAATCGACTCAGGAGATCTTATCCTTTACTCGAGAATGAATATCTTTCCTCTAAGATCAGTCCCTTCAAAAAAATCTATTCTCTAACAAAACATCAACGCATGTCCCTGAATGCTTTGATACGTCCAAAAGGCAGTATAATTATTAAATATTGTGTTCATGACATTTTATCATTTTAAGAATCCATCAGGAAGGAATCTTACTCAAAAAGGACGTTTGAATAAATAATAACAAATGGATCTTGAAGAACTCTTCCTCCCCAAACAGCAATTGTGGACAAATTCTCGCTATAAAGCACATCCTCTGTGACTGGCTTAACTTGACCTTGGCTAGAAGTATTGCATTTAGAACGATTAACCCTATCGATATTCTACAATCAGCTACAGAATAGAATATCTATACACAATATATTACTTCATCGAAACTACTAGGTCCAATATCTAATGTACTTTTATAAATTAGAGCCGATAGCCAGTGTTGCTAGTACTCAATCTGTTTTTTTTTAGTCTAAGAATTTATTTCATTATTTTAAAATAATAATAATAATCACAAAAAAAAATAGTAAATGATCTTGTTTGGGTTTAGGTTTGTCTATTTGTGTGTCTAAGAGATTCTCTACAAAAGATACATGGTTTTGAGATGATACAGGCAGCTACGGAGAGACAAAAAACCTAAACATTACAAATGTAGTGCAATGTGTTTTTATTATTCAATTATCTGTCCCGGATTACCTAAGAGAAGAAGTGTTTACGATTTGCTAAAAAACTTTAAATTTCATTACCTCAACAATTAACTTGTCATTAAGGAAAAAAATTTATGCTCTACATAATCTCTAGTTAATGGTTTTTTGTTTTCGTTTGACAAAGCAATCGCTTCAAGGCATTCATGTAATGCATTGCATGGCATTAGCCAATGTAACTCTTAGCTATTTTGCAAATGCGTAGATTTCTTTGTAATTGGACAGATCTACGAAAAAAGTACGTGTTACGGTAGAGTGCGAAAGAAGGGCTTCATCAGATTAACTATATCAAGTGTAGCTTTGTTTTCTTCTTCGTTTAAGTTATTTATAGACAGTGTCATTATTACCGTCCGGTAAAGGTACAAGGTTGTACACCTATGATTGAGATGAATACATAGTAAGTAAACAGGTATTTTAGAACATTTCCATTAAATTTTATGAAAATTTCTTGTTGAGAATAAAACGCAGCATAAGAGTTATTTGAGCAAAAGCAATTCGCCAGCGCTTTTGCAAAACATAGACGCATTGGAATTGAGCGTAGCCTTACTTCTTAAGTTGGAAACTTATATACATTCCGTGGACATACTTGTTGAATATTAGAAAGCATTTCTATACCCATCACCGACGAATGAAGATGAACTCATTTTGTCAAAACCTTTGCAACGCTCAGAAGGAATCTTCAGAGATCCCAGAAAGTATATACATTCTTGACAGGAATTGAACGGATTTAAGCATGTCTGTCTGTCCGTGTATGTAATATATGTTGTAAATATTCTCCTGGCCGCAAAAATGAAACTACCAAATTTGGTAGAAGCATAGAAAGTTCTTACAAGCAAGTTGGTATTGAAAACGGACCTAGTACATTAGTACTGTGCGATATGCCGACAATATCACGTAAACTAAGAATACCTAAGTTTCTCAAAAGGAATATAAAATCGGTCTTTTGCTTCTTATTTATAAGCTAAAGCACATAAATCTCCAAAATTTGAAGGCATATCCTATGGCCGATGCTGAAGTACCAGTACAAAAAGATTAAAAATTGACCACGCCTACCCAATATTATAATGTATAAAAATGTAATATTTTTTCCAATGGTTTTATAATGCGGACAACCAGCCTTCAAACACCCCACAAAATATATAAATTCCTGGTCAGTTTCGTATTCGAAAAGCACCTAAGCATGTCTGGCTGTCCGTCTCTCTGTTTGTGCGATTGTGAAGTGTGTGTGCGTGTGTGTGGAGTATCTGTGGTGAACATTCTGCTGGTCGCAAAATTGGAAACATCGTCTGCAAATTTGCAAAAGAATTTGAAAATAGGTCAAATCGGTCAAGGAACACACGAACAATGCCCAAACACCTCTAAAACAAGAATTGTCAAAATCTTTCCTTTCCGCGTGTTTTCTTTGCTACCAATAAACCCATAAATACGTACAACAAATACACTATACAAATCTCCACTTTTATTCTGAAAATAGAACAAATCAGCCGCGCTTACCCCTTTACATAGAATATGAAAATTTAGTTCTTTTCTCATGTTTGTTCTTCTCTTTTTAGGATAATGCTACTGGGTATAAAAGATTTTGTCAGGACCGAATATAATTTTCTTAGTTGTTGCATTTGCGGTGGTTTTAGATAAATTCTGAATAACGGGGCGCTATCAAATCTAAACTGCGGTATTTTCATCGCAATGATTAAATCGAAATAATTTCGGAGATGTGCACTAAGCTCAGAACTAATCTTTCATTTCTTTAGAATCTTAAGAAATCCAGCAGTACACGGCGGACTTGGGCACGAACGTGGATCCATTGTAAACTCGTTGATTAGTACTTCTTGACAAAAACAAGAACAAGAGAATAGTACACCTAGTATACATATATCATTCATTGTGCATTCATATCATTCAAGGTACAGCCAAGTAATAGGCGCTTACACGTATTCTGGTCAGTCACATTTGTAGGTAAAAACGATAAACCAATGGGAATTGTCAATGTACACAACGATTAAATTTGATGATTTTGACCTTTCTCAAGGGCTCAAAGCAAAGGTCAAATCTGCATTTTCGAGATTCATTACTCTTGTTGTTTGATTTGAAGATATTTCTTGCCGAAGCCCGTCAAACATTTGTAGACGCTTACGATGACGCTGCTCCATCATATCGCAATTGTTGGTTTTAGCTTCAACGTTGGTCTGTTTAAAAGGTGTGATTTTGACATCAACGTCAAAGAAACGGCCTGAAGGACCAAAAAAATTCAAAGACAATGGATTGCAAGACTTATTGGACGAAAAGCCAGCTCGAATTCTCAAAAAACTTTTCAACAGATTAGCAGTTGATCAGTCAACTTTTTCTAGACGTCTAGATACGATGGACATCGCCCACAAGAAGGTAAAATGATCACCATATGAATAGACTACCACTTCGGGCGGTTTAATTGCTTGCCATGCAAAAAAAGAAGAGGTTTTTGCGGCGTATTGTGATTGGCCATGAAAAGTTGATCTATGGGTCAAGTTTTGCTTTTTGCATATGGTGGGCTCGGCAAGGTGTGGTGTGTTATGGGCTGCTAAAACCGAATGAAACTGTTACTGCATATATGCTGCTGTAAAATGATCAAAATTCATGCAAGCATCTTAACAAGGTATACCGAAAAGAATTTTTAAGAACTATATATATATATATATATATATATATATACTTATATATTAAGGGCAAAAATCTATGATTCCCATTCGAATAAAATTTTACGAATAATGTCCCAATCGGATAATTTAGAAATATTTCACGCCCTTCACGGCCTGTCGGCTAAGAATCGGATCACTAGAAAATGGAATAGATAACTTTTCATTCATTGAGAATAGTATTCAGTATGATTTTAGAAATTGTTACTTTATAATTTTAATGAAAAATTATATTTTATTGTTGGTTTTCTTTTCTTTTTTTTTCAAAATACTTCATTTGGATTGTAGTCCTTTTCTTCAATCTTCTGCCTGGCTTTAGCTAATTTTGCTGATAATTCAGAGGAGCGCAGAGTTTTATACTAAAATCATGGATAATACAAAATTTAATTTAATCGATTTGAATCGGTTCGACATTATTTATAAAATAATAATTAAAAATTACCTCAGATATATTTTTTTGTAAAACAATTTGTGATATTAACCGACGGCTTTCATTATGACCGAAATAATTTTCAAGAGTATGAGGTGATAGGGCGAACAATTCGCGTCCATTAAGACTGCGTAGCTTATTCACAATTGCATCCGAGAAACCTTTCGCTCGCAGCCATTCTTCAACTTCCTCAGGGTTAGAAGTTTGGTGAATATAGATGTGTGGAGTTATCAAAATTTCTAAATCCTTGCGACGCTCGCGTTGCAAAAGCGTAAATTTCAATTCATCATTTATAGTATTTTGAAGAAGTAAAGCTTCATTCTCACTATCAGGGTTATTACGGGCAAGCACAGCTGCAAGATAAAAAATAACAAGAGAATGAGTAAGTAAATGAAATGCAATGTGAATAGGACGAGTGCGAATCCGCGACCATACCGCTGCGCTTCATTGTTCCGCTTGGAGTGTTGTTAGCAGAAGGAGGTGGCATTGGCGGTGGAACAGGTACTGCGGGCATACTTATCGAACGAGGCATTGAGCTTTTATGTACAGTCGTCTGGGATTCTGGCTGATGTTCTATTGGCAACGTTAGAGCGTGAACAGGCCGTTTCGTTTTTTGATCTTTCATGTCGTTATCAAACATAGAAGAAACTGGCGAATCTGTCTCTCTTCCGGTGTAATCAGATTGCATGTCAAAATTATATGGCATAAGTATAGTATATGGAACGTACCCAAGATTACCGATCGAATTCCGAACTTTCCACCATTTACGTGAATCGTCGATAACCTTGAAGTAAAGAAAAGTTATTGTCATCTCAGGTGAAGCTTTCAACGGTTAGCACCAGTGTTGTAATTTATTATAGAAATATTCCCAACTATGGTCCATACAAAGTTTGTGTGAATGGTATTACAATTTCGATAAACGAGCGGAAAGGATCGTATTTTTAGAGGGGTAGGCTAATCAACGGTATATCTACTTTGAAAGCTGTCTCCGAAAGAATTTACTGAACAGAGTCGATTTATATCTGTCTCCCCGAGAGTTTATTACGAATGGTACACATTTCTTGATCAATTCCGAACATATAGATTATATTTTGATTTCAGTGCTTTTTCGAGCATTGACCTTTGGATATTGTGATTATATTGCCCCTTTTTCACCCTGGTTTTCTTACCTCTAGATACTCGCCAACGGTGACATCTAATTCTTTGTGATTATTGGCTGTTTTGTTGTAAAGAACTTCGGCAATTTTGACATTTCGACTTTTCAAGCGCTCCAACCAAATATTATTCTTGCCAGGCATAAGTAAGGGTGACGGCGATGCTGATCTAGAATCTTTTCTATTTTTAATATTGACTGGAGGTAAATAAGGCACTGGTTCATCTACAACCCAATCTGGCGACCATTCGTCATAGAAGATGGGTTGAAATCGCCCCTTGTGATTTTTGAATTGATCTTTGGGAATTGTCCAATTTGATCCAAGAGAATGCCAAAACTCGATTTCATTCTCGTCAAGACATGATTCAAGAAATACTATAGTCTCTCGCTTTAATAGGGGATCTACTACATGCTTTGGTATTTTTGCTTCGTAGTAGACATCGTTACACACTTTCACAATAGTTTGCAACGAAACGAATGAGTTATGTATGGGATCAATATAATTTTGGAAATGATTTTGTAATTTCTGAATGTAGTTTAAGGCCAACTTGTGTTTTGCCAAAATATCTTGAAACTCACTCTCCGTTGGTGGACGAGAACGAGTCACTAGCAAACCTTCGCCGTTGGAGTTGTGTTCATATTTTCTTAAATCTAATTCTTTTAATGCTTCGGCGGCATATTGCAAACGCGTAACGAAACATTCGATATCCTCAAAGCAATGATTTACGACTTGTATGTCTTTGGCGATTTGTTCCTGTTCATTCATGTTATTCTCTGCAGCGATTTCTGCAGCTTTTAGAGCGATATCATGTTGATCTTTAGCTGTTTGTGTTGATTTTCCATTTTTAGGCAAAGCAATATGGCTCTCGTTGCGATCAACCGTTACCAGTTCGCCATTGCTTAATGTTTTCAAATCCTCAACTAAATGTACAGCTGATACATCGCTTACCTAAGACAAAAAAAACAAATATAAAACGCTATGTACTTAGGCTTAACTATGCAGTTACCCTACGCAATCAGAAACAATCGATGTACTTTAATCAATTTGAATCTGATTACAATATAACTACCATTCGTAAATATATTGAGCAACGGAAGGATTGTAGGGTAACGTGTTAGTGGATTATAAGAGCATAATCGAAAAAGTTGCGTATAGATTGCTTATTATTTACCGCTAACCTGAAAAAAATGCATCTCTGTGTTAGCTAAGGTAACGCCGGGCACCGTAAATACCAATATGTTATCATATGCTTCCTTCGTATCTTTGCTAATGAACGCCACTGGCTCAGTGATAAGAGAACCGGGGAAGTTTTCAATTTCTTTCAAATCGTGATCCAACATTACCAGCCATTGGCCATTAAAACACATATACATTTTCAACGGCCATATTCCTCCACTTTTATCCAACTCAAAAAGACTCTTTAGTTTCTTTTTTGGTCGGCGTATTTCCTCTTCATTTCTTAGTTTAAATGTGGCTAAATGTTCCAAAGCATACGTCGGCTTTACGTTCGTCTCATTAGTAATCAGATTATTTTTAATTTCAAGTGTGTGCTGTGTCATTGCTTTATAATTAAAACTTCAAAATAGAACTAAAAATGAATTCTTTGAAATTAATAAAAATAGTTGGTTAAGTGATCAAAACGCTATTTGCACTTATGTACAAAATAATTAATTTAGCAAACAAAGAAGTACTGCTAGAAAGCAAAATTCGGAGAACATCTATTTGGTTGCCATTATGTTTGTCTTCATACCTATCGCCAAAGCTTGAGGCGTATATTAGTTTTGCCAAAACGTTGGCAACGCCCAGAAGAAAGTTTCAGAGACCCGACAACTTATAGCACCATCAAAATCCGAATCGATTTAGGCATGTCCGTCTGTCCGTCCGCTTAATTTCTGTTATAAACATTCTCCAAAAATGAATCTATCGACTTCAAGTTGAGCAGAAACGTTCTAAGTTCTAGCACGCAGGTTGATTTCGAAATGGGAAGCACACGCTTACAGTACCAGATAAATTGAGAATAGCTCTCTGCCTTATAAAAGAAATAAAAAATTGGCTTTTCGCTTCTTATTTATAAAATAAAGCCCATTAATCTACAAAAACTCGGAAAGTGTATTCAATGGGCGATACTGCAGTACCAGTACAAAATGGGGAAAGGTTGACCCAATATTCTAGTGTGTCTTACTTAGTATAATTTTTTTCCAATACCTTCATAATGCGGAGAAACATCAAGAATGTAAATTCTTGGCGAGTTTCAAAATCGAAAAAGACCTAGGCGTGTCCTGTTGTTCGTTCGTTCCTCTCTCTATCTGTGCGACTTTGTAGTATCTGTGGTAAACATTCACCCGTTTGCAAAAATAAAGATATCACCTACAAATTTGCGAAAGAATTTGAAAATGAGTCTGATCGACAATGGTTTTAAGCTAACCTCCTAGTCAGAATTATAATTTCTAATCAGTAGATAAACAGCTATTGAAAAACTACCAGCTATTTTGCTTTACAGAACCGTAATCGTCCAGAATGTATAATTCTGCGTTCATTAGGAGATAAATAACAAAAAATATTTTCAATTCTCGAAACGTCCATTTTCGTTACATTGCAATACTCTGTGGATACGTTTCCAAAAATATATATAAATATATTTTTTATAAAAATATATTTTTTCTCACAAATAAATTCATTCATAATCGATATCTCAGTAATAAATTTGCGAAATTGTTCTAAATTAGCAGGCGTAGCAGAGTCGACTTAAACAAAATGTAACCTGCGTCGCACATTGTTTTTTTTTTTTTTTTACGTAAATTTTGATAAGATAAACTTTAACTGCAGTCTCCGTCGAATTTTATTTCGTAGTAAGTCAATAGTAAAAACACCAAATATTTTAATTAATTTTGAGGTAAAGAAAATAATCTTAATATTGATCCTAAATATTTCACCACTGGCTGCTGTGATTCGGAACAGAATCGTTTTATTATTTATTATGATGAAGATATTTAGTCAATTTTTTTAATCACTTGATATTCTTTGCGAAATTTTGTAATTATTCGAACACTACTTTAGCACGTCAATGGCCGTGATTAACAATCGAACTAACATTGATTCAATCAGAGTGGTTTGGATTCATTGCTGAAATATGAGCGAACTGATTCTTATCAAACTATATAAAACATATGACATGCTATCGTAAACATTGATAAAGATGAACATTCATTAGGCGTTATGTCATAATCAATGGAAAAAATCTGCAGGACTATTATTTTTAATTATAATTAAAAATTTCACTACTAAGGGTCGCATTGCAATGACATTGTTATTAATTTTGTAATAGCTAGATGTATGCTCCACAATCATTGCACAACCATTCTTAATCATATCTTGACTTAATCAGTCTGTCCGTCCCTCCATGCGAAAGGGTATTTTAAAACTTGACAAATAGATTCTTGATTTATCTCCGAAGATTTCGAAATAAATTCTGTTTGATAGAATAAAAAATCGACCAAAAAGTTGCATTTGCTATTTAAACAGATTGTAGTCGATACCTTTCCACTTATACAAGATATCGGTTTAAAATTTTTGCAAAAATAGGAAATATGTATGTGTGGTATATATATATGTGGTATATATATATATATATATATATAGGGGTGTGTGTATGTATTTTTGCGCCAGTGCATATTTTTTCTTTTTATATATATCTACAAACAGGTTACTCAACGAAAATATTTATATTGCGTGCGACAAGTGCATTTTAATACGTTATTGAAATACGTAGGATATCGCAAATAATGTTCTGGAGGAAATTCTTACGTCACATGTTTTTTAAATTTTTAGTCATAAGGAGTGCTCTTATGATGGAGATAGAAAATGATCTCGACTAACAACAGGTCAATGACCATGGATTCGAGTAGAATTTTCAATAAAGCCGATAGCCTTAGAGGCGCTAATGCTTTCAGATTTTACTCTGATTTAATAATAATAATAATAAAGCGTATAAGTTAAGGTTTCCATTTTTGATTTACACAATAGTTTACAAAGGTGAAGTCTTTGTCTCTCTCTTGTTTGTCTCTCGTTTTTTAAAATTGATCGGTTTGCGGACAACTAACAATGGTTGATGATACATTTTTCAAAACTTTCCAAAATTAGTATTGAATTGTATTCGCCAGATGTGATCTGAAATTGCACAAATCAAACAGGGTAATAAAAACACTCTGTGAACATTCTGGTTTCGCTTGAAGAGCTTGGAACAACATTCAACTTGTCTTAGTTGGCTATATCTGCCGCGTGCCTTTATTTAGCTCAAAATGCGTGCCTTGTTTACAAAGCAAATGTGCAAATACGAGACTGTAAGTCGTTAACACAGCAATAAAGGAATAAAATTATACATGAATGGCGCTCATAAAACTTAGTTATAAGCTCTAAGAAATAATATTAAGAAATTTTCCAAATAATTAACATTTGCATGTGTACAGCCAACCATTCAGCGCATGTTACGTAGTACAGAATTTTTGGATCTTATTTACATATATTTTCACACTTATTAGTGACATGTTTAAATTTTATAATGAATTAATTAAATTTATGTTGCAATCTTATTTTCAACAAAATTGCATTGAAGGTTATTTATTAAAAAAAAAAAAAAAAAAAATGAAAATGAAAATTCAACAATCGAGAAATTCATTGACAGTGTTCATGTCCATGACAATTTATTGCAGTGTGCGTGAAAAAATGTAAAAAAAAAAAATTAATATTTTTTAAATGAACGTAAAATTTTAAATAGATGTAACTGTGTAATTGCTTTTATTAGTTTAACTGGTACTGAAACATTTGAAAGTGACTGCCTACACATTTTAAGCGGTATGCAGGGGCAGTCGAATTTGTAGAGCTATAAGAAACTTAACCAACTCAGCCAGATTAGCTTGCCGTTAAAGGTTGAATAATTTGCTCCTCCAAACTTCGATGGAAAAAATGGGAAGGGCTTTCGTACTTACGTTATGTGCAAATCAAAAAGCAAAGATAAGAACAAGCATTTATGGTAAAGACAATGTGCCTGTTCGCTATAGTACATGTGGCAGTAATTGCAAAACATCTACACTTTCAGTTTTACGTTTTCTCAGACGAAACTTACATATGGACGTCCATTACCTTATGTATGCATATAAAATTTTGTAATATGCTAAGTGCTCCTATAGGTACCAAATTTTGTGTGGTTAAGTGAAATAGGTTTTAGTTACAGTGTCTTGACTGGTCGACATGCTTACGGGTAACCATATATAATCTGCAGCCATGGGCCGAGAGGGTATCTGAGATATCAGCTATCTATTTGAATTTTTGCAAAAGAACTAATTCTAACAAAGCATTGGATGGGTGCTTTTGCTAATCAAGTTTTTTTTACATAAATCTATTCCTTATAGTTGTGAGACCTTGAAAGTACATATCTTAGTTTGCGAAGAAACCAACTCAGGGGTAGTAGGTAGAAAATTTATATAAATCATCCGAGCACTTCTATGCAGGTGCATGATTTACTTCTCGTTTCATTGCTTTTCGTTGCTCATCTTACAAAGGATGAAAGAATTGTAGCGAAAAATTCAAAAACTTCTGTATTCTATTAAATAATACGACAGCCAGCCACTCCCTACAGTAGCCATATATATAAACAAGTGCTTCAATAGTATATACAAGCGTCGCGTATAGAATGGCAAGAAAATCGTGCTTTATATTTATTTCCGTTTCAAGTAGATTTTTGTTTTTATTTTATGTTTTTCTGATCGTTAACTTGATGTTGACACTCGCAACATTTTATTGCCCAATCATTGTTTAAGTGAATCCGAGCATTGCACTGAAGGGTTACTGAAAAGAAGGAGAACATAATCAGAAAAAGGAGATGATGATCATATCAATGTGAATTTATGGCTCTGTAGATGTACTAACTTCTTGGAAAATATCCGGAAAATGTTTGAAGGAACATAAACTAGATTCGAATTAGCACAAAGTAAATCGGCAGCAGAGATTCCCTTAAGTTCGTTGATGAGAGCAAATAGTTCAGACCAAGCTTCATCCTGATAGCGTAGTTTAGAAAATTGTTCAGCTAGAAAATCCAGAAGGGAAACAAAGCACACAAAATTAAATGCTTTCCTTATTAAGAAAAACGCTTGTATATGAAAAGGTTTACCTATAATACACTGAAACGTTGGTCCAACTGTAGCATTTGGGGCCGCAGACTCCGATATTCCACCGACTATCAAATCGATATCCATGAAGTTTCTATACGCATTTTTCAATTTATTCAACTCCTGTCAAGAAACAAGGAAAAATGACAGACGAAAGTCTATTATTGGTTAAACATGATGAGAAAACTATAGCTTTTTCTCTTGCGGTACAGAACCCTTAAGAAAAGCCAGTGAGCTTGGTAAAGACCACTAGAAAAGTGAACACTTCCCCTTTTTAGACTTTTATAAGCTATTGTGACTTGGGTCGCCCTAAGGTCGGTTACCGAATATTGTTTACATTAAAAAGCATTTAGATGTATCGCTAATTAGCTTGCAATTAAAGAGCTTTCGTTGGCCGATCGGCTACGGGCAAATATTAAAGGTTTTGGTTTTGTTTGCAGTTTACAAGTTTTTAATAGCAATGCGTTAAATTCATTGCTTTTGTTTTTCGTTCATATAACTGCTATGGATGGATCACAGGAAAATGATCATCAAATATGCAGGTGGATGGAAGCTTGACATGATCTTTCGACTTGATTTCTGGACTTGATGGAATTCCATCGAATTACTTAAATCTTGCGCTATCGACCTATGTGGTGTTATCTCAAAGATTTTTAACTAGTGCTTAAATTTAGGTGTTTTCCCTTTTTGTTGGAAGAGTAGTTTGCTTACTCTTATTCCAGTGGAAGGAGACAACTTGTTGAGAACTGCAGAGGCATTGCCAAGTTGAGTGTCTTGCCTAAGCTGTTTGAGCGAATATTGACTCAGCGTTTGGCATTAGCATGGCTTTCGGAAAGGGCGATCTATAGTCACCAATTTGTTAGAGTTTACTTGTAATGTTTTCAAGGCTTTTTTTAGTGGCTCTCGCACAGATGTTATATGCACTGATTTAAGCAAAGCGTTTGATATGGTCAACTACAACTTACTTATCTTTAAACTCAAAGCCTCTGTCTTCCCTTTCTATTTAGTGAAATGGATAAGCTCTTATCTGCACAATAGATCCTTCAGGGTTCTGTTTAACTTCGTCAACTCGGATGAATTTCACGTGACGTCTGGCGTACCTCAAGGTAGCCACTTAGACCCATTTTATTGCTATATTTGCTATATCTCTTTAGATTGTAAAGAAAGAAAAGATACATCTGCTAAACGCTGTAAAGCTTTTTTGACCTGCTTAATTATAATTCCAAATCGGTCATGTCCATAAAAGTGCTCTTATGCAAGCAGATTGGACTTGTAGAACCAAATTTAGAAAACTTGTTCATGTTGCTTTATGAAGTTTTTGAAGTTTATCCTACCAGTAGCCGACGATAGAATGATAAATAAACGGCATCATCCGTGAAGCATCCAGTTTAGGGCAAATCTTACTTTTCTGACTGTTCTTGGCGGCAGACATATAAGTTTTCTTATCAAAATCCAACGCCCATTTCCACCCATTTACATACCTTCAAAGCAATAAACTTCCCCAGATCATTCCAATTATTTATATTTGTCTTCTTGCATTCTTCCAAATATTTCACATATGGCTTAAGTCCATGATCACGATTGCGTTGAATATCAAAAGCCAATATATCCCAATGAGTGGGCGGTAAATCCCTCATGAAATTTGTTAACAACTATTCTTAAGTATACATTAGTATTAATGAAAAAATTCGTAGAATTTTTAGATGTACAATAAACTTACGCTATTTTCATATGTGGCATCCATTTTTATGGCTTTTTGATGCAATAACGAATATAATACGTCGTTGAATTTTTTTGTGGTATATTGAAAAGTGGGATTATAAATCTCTTTCTTCAATGCGAAAACGTTCGAGGAATATGTTATGATTGGTGGTGGGCTAACATGTTTCTCGCCACTTCGGGAGCTAAGTATAGTGTATTCTACTAAATGATCAGAATTGCGCAATATATTTGGAATCATTGAGAAAAAAAATCTGATACCCGCGACACCGAACTCATTGGATATTTGCTGTTCGTTATCGCGTATAATCTTCTTATTGATATTCGAAGCCAATGAATTCCCTATGACCTCGGGTAGCCATTGTTCGAATACAATATGCCGATACATCAGAATATTAATAGTTTTCGCCTTCTCAAACAGCATTTCATCATTCCATTGAGGGTATTTGATTTTTAATTTTCGAGCTATACGATTATGATTCCGCATGAAAATTGTATAGATGACAATGGTGTAGGGATTGTTGTTGACACGCGAATCGCCAGCCATAAAACATAACTGTTTATTCATATCGGCTTCTTTTATAGAGCAAAATTTATGCATGCGTTCATTAGGTACCAGAGGTAATAGTTCATCTCCCCGCTTTAGAGAATTTGTTGATTTCAACAAACCGTCCTTGTACGAACGCATAAGCTTTTGTTCTTCATCCGCAGAACCATACAGTTGAGAGAGATCTAGAGTGGGCGTGGCTTGGTTAAACTATTTAGGAATACATATGTAAGTCTAATAAGTGCACGATAAGATTAAGTGGTTTTAGATGAAATACTTTCTCTGGAGCAGCAAACGTGCAGTTGTCCCCAACTGTTAGTGCACTTCGAACATAGGTGAGACATGTATCAGGACCGTACTTCAACGATATGTCTTCGCTTAATAAAGGCGCACATGCGGGATGACGATAACGCGGTTGAAGTTTATGATTTCTATTATCGCAGCATTCAATCGACGAACCGTCGTCTATAAAAAAAACATTGTTGACATCTGTTCTTAAACTAAATTTTCATTAGATTCCTTAAGTTCCATAGGAAATGTGATATGTAGAGGAATATAATTGCAAACAAATAAAACGAGTACCATAGAAGGTAGGCCCAGATTTATTCTAACCGTTATTCTTGTTTCTCCCCGTTTTAGAATCTAATATGCAAGTTCATTAGGAATTGTGATAGCAGCGGATACAGCGGTGGTCTGATGATATTCTCTCGAATATCCTCAGCCTTTTCTTCGTACGGTTTAAGTACTGACCAACATTTTCTGCCACTAATCAATTGTCAATTATATGGCATGGCTTATATACGATTAGAAGCAGTTAAAAGAGAATTTAATTATATAGCCGAAGAAATATGATGCATCCATAATTTTATTAGCATTAATAATTTTATCTAAAGCCTAGCTCAGTCATGACGGGATGGTAGGGAAACATACTTAGGAGTCCTGCGTTGTTAAGAACACTGGCGCGTCCTTCCCTCATCCTCTCCTTTAATTCGAAGTTATGATTCCTTAAGACTCAGTCTCTCAAGTTTCAAAGAATTTTTAAGACGAGTAATGGAAAATAGAAACAGCGCTTATTTTCATCGCTTAGACAAGACTTATCATTCTAGAAATATTCGGAGAGCTTTCTTAGGAATTGTACATAAAATTAATTATAAAAGCAAACGGAACTTATATAGATGTTTGTGCAACGCACATGATTCCTCGACTATCACTAACTTGATTAAAATCTTATGCATTTTCTGCTCATAGCAGATCAACTCTTATACGCTTTTCACAAATCCTTGCGAATACTTGCATACATATATTGTTCAGCAGAAGGATGCACGCATTCGTTTAATATAAATTAATGAAGATGAAATCAGCGAAAGAGCTTCCCTGCACCAAAACTATAGCATAATAAAGACGTACTTACACATGGACATTACCACTGGTTTACTTAGATCGTGTTCTATGAACTGCGCCCATTGTATTATGGCCAGACTTTTGTTGCTATCGTCAAATTGTTGTTCCTCTTTGCCCCTTCCTAGCTCTTGTAGTTTTTGACTTATAAGTAAGGGATTTGGTAAATGATTAAACATCTAGAACATTTTTTAAATAATTATTTTTTATGAAAATAAACTTTGAAATAATTACTTGATGAAAACCATCCTTGTAGTGCCGCGGTAGCAATCGCCTAAAGGAATGAAGGTAGTCCATAGGTTGATTATGTAACATTTCCTCACACTGCTTGGTCAAATCATTGTTTCTCGGTAATTTCTTCTTGCTAAGCATTACTGCACACTTGTCTCCACTGATATTAAGAGGAGCACATTTACTATGGTATGCATTTAGACTTGCTTTGAGAATTTTTTCGCTAATAGAACTCTTCCGCTGAGCTCCACCACTCGGCAGAGTATCCAATAATTGGGTATGTGATATGCTGCCATTTTCCACTATTACGCGTCGTTTCAATAAGTTTTTCTCTAATCTTAACTGATCTGTAGAAAATGTTGAAATTAAATGAAAAAAAATCATTTCTTACCTTTGCTCTTGATTGTACGATTGAATGGCATCGGTGAGAAAGCCTTCCCAGTCATCTGATGTTAGAGAATTAATAACCTCCCATTCCTTTTCGCTTATAAATGCTGATGAAGCTAATCAATAAATGTAATTTTATTTGATTGTTATTCAAATACTTTTCTTCGACAAACACACACCGTCTCGAAAACTGTAATCAATTGTTGATCCCCTTAAAAGTTGTACTTGAAATATGAATATAATCCACGATCGGCTGAACATGTTCCTTTGGCTTGCAAAAGTTTACATTATACTATTCTGCTGTCGTTTCTTCTTCCCATTTACTTGCACGATACTGATTTCTATACATAAGAAAGATTCATTCATACGAAGCGATTGCAGATTACAAATAATACCAAAACAAATGGATGTTCGACGTTCGATTATATGTGTGCATTCGTACTCTCTTTCCACTTTCCCTTCTAATCGCTCGTATTTAAGTCTTTCTTTGTTAGTGCTGATTTCAAAAACCGTATCTACCGTACATAGACTCTCTCCCATTTAGTGGCTATTAAAGAAATGAAATATAAAAATATCGTTATCAGCAAAGAGTATTGTCACGAATATTACCAAATTGAAATATGTATGTGAACACTATCTCTATGACGAAAGTGAGCGAACAGAACCATTGTCGAAGGATGTGTTGAAAGTCGCATTGTTTGTAACATTCGAAATCGTTCACGGTGTATAAATTCTTCCTTAACCAAAAACTTTTAATATTATTTGGTCCGTTTCTTAACTACTAGTAATCAGAAGCATAAGCTCTGCCTTAAGCCTTAAAAAAAATTTAGATACCTTCTTGAACTTCCCAGCTATTGTAGGCATATCGGCATGGTCTAGCTCACGTCCGATCTCAATTTGTCTCTTAATTTATAATTTCGCGATGATGAACACAATTTTGATTTCACACCGTAGATACTCCTAAAAAATATATGTGTAACCAAAAATTACAAGTCGGTATATGCTAATATAAAGGCCTGCCATACTCATTTAAAGAAAAGCTTTAAAATTGCTAGTTTATATGAGGTCGCGTTTAAAAAACTGAAAAATATTGTGTCGTGAAATCAAATCCATTCAAAAATAGACCGATGCAGATTTATAGATGCATAATTCACGGATCTTGCATGGATGTTACTGGATTGTGCATATGCGACGACAACGTGGATATTCTCCATTATTTGGCAGTGAACTTCAAAAACATAAAGTTAATCTGGAGCCCATTAATATTCAACAACAGTTACTATGAGCGACAGCTTTCCCTACCGGACCACATTAGAAGAGAAGTAGTATTTAAAAAAAGAACCATGCAAAAGCATTCATCTTGGTCCATGGGGGCCTTTCTCCAAGTGGTACATAAAAACGAAGAGTACGTAGAATATAAAAATTTTAAAAATATATCCATATATCTGATTTTTACACAAAGGGAATAATAATATAGTTTATAAAGATTCAAGTAATATGAGCTATTTGTGTACCTTTATGAACTAAAACAGCTTCTCTTAATTGAATCAGTTATAAGGTCTGTATATAGAGAGATTTCCGGTAAACACATTTTATATAAGGAATTCTTAGATACATGTTCACAATACCATTAGTTTCAGGAGATGTATTTTATATTTTGGTAGTTGTTGTTGTTGTTCTTCAAATATTTGACTTTGTACGGTGTTCGATATTAAATGTTCGCCTGGCCTTTATCCTTTTTTCCGTTCTCATATTCTATCAGTTCCATTTTTCATAATCCGTCACGATTTCGCGGCATTTGTTTTTCGAACAAAGACAGTAAAAGCGATTTTTGGATCTTAATTCCACCTGTTCATTGCTTCAAAAGCCAGCTTATCTAACCTACCAGAGTATTGTGTTTCTTATTATAACACAGGGCAGTTGATATGACCCTATCGCTGAAAGATGAATAAGACGATACCATCCATAATTTGCACAATTTTCACCATAGCTTCTCTGAGATATAATATTAAATTAACTAAGTACAGTTGTGATTAATAATTTAATATTAACTAATTATAATGGTTGTCAGTTGTTTGCCCCAAAATATTATAAATTTAAATATTTAAAAGACCTCTAAGCTATTCCAAGTCAATATTATTATTAATTTAGCCAGAGAATAAATTCCAACAGTAAAAGTCTTAAAGCAGTAGCGCATCTAAGGCCATCGGCTTTATTAAATACTCAGCCGCACTTAAGATTTGAACCAACGGCCGTTGAGTTGTTAGTCGAGTTCCTCGATCTACTCGGCCACTCAGGCGGATTCAAGCAATTAAAACCTAAAAAAACTTTTAAGAATCGGAATCACGGACCCAATATTGAATATCCAAAGATAACAATTTGAAGTGGGTAAGTCTTCAGATTACCCAGTAAGAGGTATTATTACTTACTCTTTCTCTCGAAAATGCCACGAAACACATTCATAGACCTAACAATAATCATACGTGAACCTTGAGTTGTGTACCTATAAGTAACTTCAAGAACACACATAGTGCTGCATGTATGAAATATTTAACCGCACAACAAGAACTTTTTGGCTTGACAGATATAATTGCTTTTAGTTTCTTATTCTCTTATGGTGTGTTGAACGTGCTCACAAATGATTTCAACACATCCGCCAATTACCTTTAAGATATGTGTACTTGTCCTACTAATATTTGTATTACGATTTGCTTCAAGAGATATTGCTATTCCATAATCTGCATTACCTAAATCAAAATAAAATAGGATTCTGATAATGCGTATATAACGAAGAAGATCTTAAATTGGCTCTCTATTGAACTGTAAATCATACCATTTGCCGTATATAGGCCCGAAAATGTGACTAAACATCGGAATAGAATTTGTATGCCTTTCATCCATAAATACCCCAAAATATTTAAATAATAATTAGAATCTAATCTTAATAAAACAAAGAGGATTCCGTAGATATTCCGTTCCTCTGTCACGTTGCCACTATTGTTGCAGTGTTTTTCTTTTTTTTAGATGAGTATTTTTATCTTCACACGCTCAAAATTCGATATACATAATATCGCTTACGATATTCAATGTTTCCATTAGAGAATTGTCGCAGTGGCTACACTGTTTTTAACAATAAAGCATTTTGCAAAATTTGCTTATAGAATTTTTCATAATTTTTTTTTTTTAACTTAAGGGTGAACATATATTAAGATAAAATGCCAGCAATTGAAGCAGAAATTTTGGCCGAGAAAGCAGATAACCTATGTCAACAATCGAAGCCTATGTCGGGTCCGATTATCGGCATTATCTATCCTCCACCTGAGGTTAGAAGTATCCTTTTTGTAAAAATCGAAAAATATATGCTGTTAGCAAACGCAATTACCAACCTGATATGATTGCAAAGGTTTTCCTATTCAGTTTTAAAAATTTATTAAAAAATAGATATTGTTGATAAAACCGCAAGTTTTGTAGCTAGGAATGGGCCTGAATTTGAAGCGCGTATTCGTCAAAATGAGTTGGGAAACCCGAAATTTAATTTTCTAAGCTCTGGTGATCCCTATCATGCATATTATCGACACAAAGTAAATGAATTTCGGGAAGGAAAAGGTAAAAATTTATTTGTCATGTTTTGATTAAAATTATTATCGTTAATCAATTGCGTAGATGCAAGCGCAGCCAGCGCGGTGACGGGCATTAAGCAGCTCTCGGTGACAAGTGCAGCGCAGCAGAAACAACAGGAGCTGCTTAAGCAGGTTGCAGAACTTCAGTTTGTACCTAAGGAGCCGCCACAAGAGTTTGAATTTATTGCCGATCCTCCATCAATTTCCGCTTTGGATTTGTAAAGTTTAAAATTGGACATGTATTCGGGGATTTTTAAACTATTGTTCTCACATTTCTTTGGCAGGGATATCGTTAAATTAACAGCCCAGTTTGTGGCCCGTAACGGTCGTCAATTTTTGACGAATTTGATGAATCGTGAACAACGTAATTTTCAATTTGATTTCTTACGTCCCCAGCATTCCCTTTTCCAATATTTTACTAAGCTTTTGGAGCAGTATACCAAAATTTTAATACCGCCAAAAGACCTTTTAGCCAAGCTAAGGTCAGAAAGTGCTCCTGGCCGGAGTAGCGTGAATATAGTATTAGAACAAGTTAAATATCGCGCCAATTGGCAGAAACATCAAGATGCCCAAAGACGCCGGGAAGAGGAGAAAATTGAGAAAGAACGAGGTATATGAAACAGTCCGATTGTTTTACGTCTAACCCTATGCTTATTAATCCATTGCAGTGGCTTATGCTCAAATTGATTGGCACGATTTCGTAGTGGTTGAAACTGTAGATTATCAACCATTTGAAACGGGTAACTTTCCACCGCCCACCACGCCTGAAGAGGTTGGAGCTCGTGTTTTAATGGAAGAACGCTTACAAGAAGAGGACGGTGATATTGAAATGCAAATCGAATCGGACGACGAGGATAGTCAAGATGCCGTTGTATCGAACGCTGTGAAATTATCTCAGATGGAAAATCGTGTTGGTATTCATATTAGGGATGGCGGATATCAACAAGCCAACAAGAAAGACAACATACAAGTACAGGATATGGATGAAGCATCCAGTGATGAGGAGACAGTAACTACCACAGGAAAAGTTCAACCGCCTGTAGCGCCACTTATGCCACCAACACATGATAAAGTTGTTGTCAAGAAATATGATCCTAAAGCGACTCAGATAAAACCGGTCAAGCCTGCTACCACGGATGAATATCTTATTTCACCTATTACAGGTGAAAAAATTCCCGCATCGAAAGTAGCTGAGCATATGCGCATTGGTCTATTGGACCCACGTTGGGTCGAACAACGCGACAAACATACGGTCGAAAAGATAAATCAAGAAACAGTGTACGCTGCAGGAACAGCTATTGAGGCCAGCCTTAAACAATTGGCCGAGCGTCGTACAGATATTTTCGGTGTTGGCGATGAAGAAACAGTAATTGGTAAAAAGCTAGGTGAAGAAGAAACTAAAAAAGACGACCGCGTTACGTGGGATGGTCACACTTCCAGTGTCGAAGCGGCAACCAGAGCAGCGCGAGCCAATATTTCAGTAGTAGATCAAATACACCAGATTCATAAGGTCAACCAGAATACCGATTTAAAAAGCGTGGAGCAATTTAAAAGAATTACTCTACAATTTTTTAAAATGCATAAAAGAACGAATTATAAAGAAAGATATTGTTTTTGCATGTCCGCCACAAGGGTTGTAGGAATATACAAAATCGCTTATTATTTTCTGAAAATTTCCCTTCGCGGTATACATTTCTAACAAAGCATAGCCCACACTAATTTAGTGACGTTCTCTTTTTTTAGTTTTTGCTACTGAACTAGTGCCCAAGTTGCCCAAGTTTGAAAAACCCCTATGAAATTGTAAAAACCTGACCTTTTTAGATATTCGTGTACAAGCGAATATGCACGCAAGTAGACGGGATGCACAGGACCGCTTACTAAAAGATACAAATAACTTGAACAAGACGCAGGATAAAAAAAACTGTCCGCCTTAAACTCGCACAAATACAGAGTCAATAAACATTTTTATGTACATACACATATGCGAATTTTTTATAATTTATTCTTTCATGCACATTAAGATTTTATTTTTATGTACTTTCTTGACTTTTTTAAACTAAGAAACACGTTTTCAATTATATTGATAATATAGGAAAAAGGATTGCTGCCGGATGAGGAAAAAGAAAAAATTGGCCCAAAACCAATAATTAATAAACCTGCAGCAGTGAATAGTTCACAGTTGCCTCACCAAACTACACCTAAGCCACCACCTCATCCGGTGCATAATCAATCATTACCGCAGCATCATCATCACGGCGTGCCCCAACAGCAGCAACAATCGCATGCTTTGCCTCAAGCTCCACCAGTTATGATGATGCCCATGCGTCCGCCTCCAATGATACGTAAGAAATTTTTCTAAGTAATTTCAAATAGAAGCTAACTAACAAATATGGTGAACTTCGTACTCCTCAGCACCTCCATTCCCTGTAACTGGTTATATGGGGCAGATGCCAGCGGCTGGACCGCCGCAAATTACGCCGGCTCCACCAGTTCTGGATCAGGGTATTGTAGACGAAGAACCACCAAACAAGAAAATTAGATCAGAAGATAATCTCGTACCCGAAGCTGATTTCATTGCTATGCACAAGGTATAATATACTTTGAAGCTTCTGCACAATCTTTGCAAAAGTGACTTATATTTTTTTATAACAATTTTAGAGTCCCGTCACAATTCAAGTGCAGATTCCTAATGTTATTGACAAATCTGAATGGAAACTTAACGGTCAAACAATAGCTGTGTCCTTGGCTTTGACAGATGCAATTTCACTTCTTAAAAGCAAAATACAAGAGGAAACCGGTATGCCACCCGCTAAGCAAAAAATTTCCTATGAGGTATCATTGACTGCAATTATATTATAAATTGACCAAGTGGTAAATACATATATTTCAATAGGGCATGTTCTTCAAGGACAGTAACACTATGGCGTATTATAATTTGCTGAGTGGAGCAACTGTGCATTTACAAATAAAAGAACGTGGCGGTCGTAAAAAATAAAGAATTATCATTAAATAAATAAAAAAATCCGTGAAAAAATATGTTAAAATGGAATTCGATGAAAAATTATGTTAAATGCGGTAGTCTCATAATAAAACTCTCACATTTTCATACTGGTGTGTTCTATAGTATAATCGGCAGATTGCACGTTTCTTAAAATAATTTTATCAAAAGCAATATCAAATAGGAATGCGATGTGGCGATATTAATGTGTTGGAAATCCATGATTTTTGCACATTAACGCTCTTAATTGGTCTTTTGTAAGATCTGGATCATTGACCGAATCCGCTCCAACATCGGTGTATATATGCCATTACTATCTTTACTCGGTTGGCACATGTGCGTCAAATGATTCAGAATATATGGTGAAATGAAATCACTATAACTTAAAGGAGAATCATCTGTACAACGCTCTAAGTAATGCATGTATCCAGCACGGTATGCCGCGCCCAGTAATGCAGCTTCGCTGCTGGTTTTCTATACAATAATTTGTAAGTATTGTCAAATAAGAATTTAATTTAAAATGTAATGAAACAGATCAAACCTGCACATAAACGGGGGAATTAAAAACATCAGCTATCACTTGAAGAATAGATTTATTTATCGATGCTCCACCAGTGGCAATAATTTTCGTATTTGCGCCAAAATTGAAGCCCATGTCAATAGCAACGCTTAGGCGGTGCAGCATTTGGCCTTCAATTAAAGCTCGAATTTCTGTTTGAGGAGACGAGAACCTAAAATGAAAAGATCAAAAGTTAGAAACAATGGTTGATGAGAAATTGCCAAGTCGTTCTAACTTCAGAACGCCGGTGGAGGCAGTCGTTGATACTGCATTGATATCCTTATTCCAGCGTAATGTCCCCTTCACAGACGGTACGATTTCTTTAGTAGGAAAATGCAAAGCCATGTTACCATAATTGCCTCGAGGTGTTGAATCAAGCAATTCATTAAAAGTATTCCAATTGTCTGTAGCTTCTGAACGTTTCATGCCATCTCTCACCAAGGAACTATTCCGAAAGCTCCAAGAAAGAAAATCATCGTCAAATTATTTTTAACGAAAGCATTATATTTCAGATGACAGTAAAAAGATCCCTAATTGATATAATCTTGTCTATAAATTTGTCGTTGATTTCCCTTTTACGCAAGGTATTAAAAAAATTTTTTTGTTATTCCGACTTTCAAATTTGTTTCACTCTAATTTTGCCTTTCGCCATTTAACATGATTACAGAGGAAAGTAATAATAGATTTATTTAATTGATAGGAAACAGGTAGACCGATTTTGTGGGAGCATCGAGTCAATAGATTATTTTTCATGTGCTTATTGCTTACCATAAAAGGCCCATGAACAGATTATCTTCGGTTGGGTGACATAGAACGTGGGCATCTTCAAGTAAAGCCTGCTGTTTCAACGTCATCATAACTGTATCACTTGTGCCCAATGAAACGGCAAGCCAGTTTTTTTCCACCAACATACCAGATAAAGAAGAAGGATTATCTCCCGTAAAAGCACAGACTTTGCAATTGGCTGGCATGCCAAACCTTTGAACGAAAAAGTCACAGATAGTGCCAATGAATGAATTTGTCTTAACTGGAGCAGATAAACGTTCCTCTAAATCAGGCGCACATGCATTAAGGCAAGCTTTGGACCATGTTTTCGCTTTAATATCAAATAAATTCATACCCGATCCATCTGCATAGTCAATTGGTGCCACATCCCCGATAAATATTGACGCCAAGAAACTGCTTATTAATGATATGCGTTGTGTGTCCTCATACGCACGCGCATGTTGTTGATATACTTTACGTATTTGAGGTCCTGTAAAACGTGGGAAACATCTACTACCTGTTATGCGAACCATTTCCTTACTTCCCCCTATAGCCATTTCCATTTCAGAACACTGATTTTGAGTTGATCCATCCATCCAAATTGGAGTTTTATTCAGCACAAAAGCTGTATCATCAATTTGCATATGCAGAAATTTACCAGGATCAAGAGTTCTTAATGCTTCCACACCTTGGCGAGACCAGTACACGGAACCGTGTTGTTGAGCTGAACCACCTATAGCTCCAACGGAGCTTAGATCACCCCCATTCACTACTAAACGATCCATGATAATATCAACTGCCTTAATCCACATGACAGGCTGCCCAAAAAATCTATTGAAAATAAATCAAACTTGATACACATGCGTTTGCTTACACCTTTAATCGCTAATGAATTCATTTGCCAATTCAATTAATTTTTCAAATAATCCGTCTATACATCTTTCTATACCATATTTGGTTTCGATTTCTGATAGACTCACTAACAGCTGCTCCATTTATGAAATGTGAATACTTTTTTTGAATTGAGCAAGGACATTTCCACTTAAACATTGTTTCACTGTAAGGACTGCGTGCAGCATTAGAAATTCGTGAAATATCAACAACAGTTCCATGGAGTGGACTACTGATATATCTCAATGTAGATCAAAATGAATAAAACAACGAAGAATCATTAAACCGCACATAAATATAAATTTTTAATAAACGAATTTTCAGACTCTTTAAATTAAAATTCATTGTGCTAAGAGAATGTTGCATTAGTGGCACACATATACTGATGAATGTGCTCAAGAGGCTATTCTAGTGTTACATAGTTTTGTGATGTACTTATTGCTGACATAAAGGATTTGAAGTTGGCAAATGGTAATTAAGTTATCTTAAGAATACTTTACTCGTTCTTCTTAGGGCCAGTTATAGCACCGTTTACAGTACGAAATTCTGGTAGATCGGAATCAAACTGTACTTCGGCCGTTGCGACTACTACATCTAGGCAAGAATTTAATTGTACGGCTTTAAGCTATAGACAAGAAAAAGACAAGAAAATGTGTTACAATATTCCTTTAAATGAGATTTTCATGAATTTGCTGCTTGTAAACATTACTTTGAAAGTCTACAGAGATTCATAAACTTAAGTACACCCCTAAACTAATGCAAATTAAAGCAAGAAAACACACCCATTAAAATTAAACGAATTTTTTTTTTTTGTCCTGAATAGATTAAATTTTTTTTTTTTTTTTTTTTATTTGGAATGATAAAAAAATTGTAATTATACTTTAGGAAAACATAAACTTTAAATGTACTGAAATACGCGGCCTTTTGAAAATACTTTAAATAAAATGTGGAATATGAATAGAAGTTTTTTGACATAAAAGAAATCTAGGGTCCATTGCATACTTCGCTATATTAGTTATGTGATTGCCTTTCGGACCTACTCTCTCTCTATAAAAGGAATTTCTCCAAATCTCGACAGAAATGAGAAATAGTATGAGGGTAAGATGCATACTTTTGCGGAATTTAAATCGCATCGCTATACAGAATTTTAGTTTACAAAAATTATATAAGAAATTTAAGTCAATTTTTATTCACCTAAATATTATTTCTCATAAAACAACAAGAAGCAAAGCTCTTCAATCCATATAATTAATTTAAATGACGAATGATACTATATATCTTGTTGCCAATTTCTTCATGATACTATATCTATCGGCTCTATAGCCAAATATATATAATGTAATATTAATATATATATATATACATATATATATATACACAATAATATAACACGTATAGCAAAACATATATAGCAAAATTTGATTGGCTTTAGTCTTAGGATTTGTTTTTTGGCTGTTATTATTATTAGAAGTTATTTTGACAAAAGGAATAAATTCTAGGACGAAAAATAGGATGAACACTAGCAACTAAGGCAATGAGCTCAATTATGATAATACATGTAGAAATCTTACCTTTTGTGTGCTCAGATCAAAGCCTAAATATGTGCACTTTTCCGGTTGTGCGCTGAAATTTGCTTTCATGATGGTAAACTTTTTTAATAAATAATGTGCAGAGTTTAAATATTAAATAATTAAGCGATTCTCTGGACGGTTAATCAAACCATTATATCACTTAGAACTATCCGTAATCCTGCTAACGGTAAATTATCACCTTCTTTGAAGAATGGCAACTAACTTTCTTTTGAGATACAGTGAGATAAGTAAACGAACCGTTACTAAACGAACCGAAAGCACATATGTTTTTACAACTGCTCATAAAAATATATAATTGCCACATGTGCCAAATGAATTTCTTCGTAAGAAAAGAAATCCTAATACTCTACGCAGGATTAAAAAGTCGCCGACGTACAGATGGGCTTGAATGTGAATCACTGATTTTATAGTCTGCGTAATTGGAATTAAAAAACGTTTGAAGCTGCACGAGTACATCAAGTAAAGTAAAGTAGTTTTACAAAAATGCATCTTTCCCAAAAAACCAATTCAGTGAAAAGATAAACAAACATGTAAAATGATAGATATTATATACATATTATTATACACATTGTTAATCTAAGAAAGCTTTCTTTTTTTCTTCTTTGTTGAGACCAATACTCAAAAAAGTACTGCGGAATTGTTGAAGGAAACAATTTTTCCTTTGTTCGCAATTCAAAAAGTAGACTCGTGTCACCTTTGCCAGCCTTGATATCATTTGTTTCTATAGTTGTAAGCTGCATATATGCAAAATTCGTGGGAGAAATGAACAATAAATATTTATTAATAAGTTATAATTTTTTTTCGGTACTACAAGTTTCGTTTCAAATGTAAAAATTATATTTCACTTAATTCTGTTAACAAATGGAGCTTCATTGTGTCAAACAGCTATATAGAAAGTATAGGGATCAACATTTTTAAAAAAGAAAAAGAAAAACTGAAAACGATCTTAATCTCTTTTTACTATATTTGTAAGTAATTATTAATTTTTATTTGGCAATGCCAGAGTATACGGGATATGTATTATATGGCAACGTACTTTTATATTCGGTCATCATCGTTTTTAGCGAATGCATACAAAGGCGGCCATATGTGATGTATGTGTGACAAGTCATGACAATTTCGCATGAAATAAACAATTTTTATCGATGGAAGACTCATTTTTTGGATTTGATACATCTTTACCGGTAAGTTAATACATCAACGATCTATAAATAATGTGGCAAAATTCAAATAGAATAAGAAAATCGACGTTAGAAACAGAAAGCTTAGGGACGAAAAGACGTTTGTTTGCTACGACGACTTTTCGCGATGGCCGATTATTTACAAGATAAACTACAGTGTGCACAATTGTTTCGTATGAAACTTGTGTTTTGTTTTCCATTTGCAGCTTGACGACGATGGAGGAGGAGGGCAGATCGCAGAACCATCGGAGGAGGAATACGATGCTCTAAATGATGAAACTTTCGGTTGCGCTACCAATGGGGACTGGGAAGAGGCGCATGAAAATCTAGTTCGATTGGACGAGTGTATTGATGTTGGAAAAGATCAAGATACTTTCAGCTCCAAAAATAATCAATCGATCGATCATGTTTCAACAGAACAAACAATAAAGTCCTACAAAAAACCTCGTCAACAGCCTGCAAATTTTATGACTGATTCCGACTTGGAATTAAACTTGGCTAGCATGAAATTAGACGACGTCGATATTAGTTATGAAAATGATGAAATTGTTGGTGGTTGTGTCGTGGAAACAGTCAAAATGGATCCAAGTGTATGGTCGGCGCAGCCAGTGCCAAAAAATGAGCGAATAGTTTGTTCATCGCTGGACCAAATAAACAGTAATGATTCGCGAAATGGTATGCCTGTTAATCCGACGGATTTTCTGCGTCAGCATTTTCCCAGTCCATTTCAACAACAATTTTTACAATTTCCGTTGCAAGGGCAACAACCTCAAAATGACAGCGTGGTTCAGGTTGATGAAATCCACAACTCGACAAAACCTCCCAAAATCTGCACATTGGAAGACATAGAACGAAATTTAATCATGCAACAAGCCGTTCTAAAACGTCAGCATCAATCCTACAACTCCCATGACATTGTTGTTAAACAAAAAAATTCCGTGGACGATACAGTAAGCAATACTTTAAAAGCTCATCATCAACATCTTCATCAACATCATCAACAAACACCTCCGCAAGCACAATACACATCGAAAGTGCCACCGATGCTTCCCCCCCAGCAGCAGCTAAAAGGTGAGATCACAGAAATCCAAGTTCTTTCTGTGCTTAATAAATTGTATGGGAAAAATATGTGTGATATGAACATCTAAAAAAATATGTTGAATTTGTACATAACGTATCTTCAGTTCGAACATAGATAACACTACCCCGTTTAATATTTATTAAAATTATGTGTATGTTTGGAAACGTGTAGGCATACGGCATCAATTACATCAAATTTGCTATTTTCCTAAGTTTCACTTAAGTACCGTAAGCACAATTTAAGTGCGTTTTAGAATGTTCATGCCAAAGATTCCATGTTTGTACACGTTTCTCATGTTTTCGCTAACTGTTCAAAATATTTAAAATTGAAAAAAAAAAATGAGAATAAAAAAATCTGCTTTACCTAAATCTCAAATTTTTTCACATTTCGGCAGGCCCACCAGGTTTAGGCCAACCTGTTCAACAGCCGCCCCCAAGGCCTTCTAGTAATTTTAATAATTTGGGACAACATCCCATAAACAACCTACTGCAGCAACAACAGCCACCACATCATCATCAGCAAGCAGTAGCACATTTGAACGCATCTGGAAATCGCTTGCCGCCGGGATTGCCCATATATCCACCCGGAGTAGGGCCGCATCTATCCCAACCAGGGCATACACAGTTGCCGCCACATCCATTACTCAATCAGCATGGACTACCCAATGCTTTCCCGCATCCCCAACAACGTTCATTACCAAACCCCCATTTACCAATAGCCCTTAATAATTTCGCAATGCATCCGAATTTTAATGCAATTCGCGCCGCTGGCATTCATCCTGCTTCCCTTTTGACATCACAACAACAAACCGGGCGTATAATGGGTCATCCACCACCGAATCCCATACCGATGTTAAATAACCAAGCCGGACAAACAAATTCAAATTATAATATGTTTAATATGCGTCTTGTGCAAGAGATTCAACAAAATCATCCTTTACTGCAGAATGCGGCACGTCAGGTTCAGCAACATCAATTTCAACAACAAAACCACCTAGTTGGGAACAACAGTGGGAGCCATCAGCATGCACTGGCACGCGGTAATGTCGGTGGCAATCAGAAATTAAATCATAATACACGGCGTGAGGGTATGACTGCTGGTGCTAATGGCAACTTGCCACCGGAGGAATTTGACGAATACGCCAATCTTATGAGTACTCGCGATAAACATTGGCTTATAGGTATACAGTTATCTCAACTCAACCCAGATACCCCTTACATTGATGATTATTATTATACGGTGTATAAGGAACGAAAAACGGCTCAGAATGGCAACGTCAGACTTAGTCAGGCACATAAGGACAATCAATTAAATCATCCGTTAACGCAACCTAAAGGCCATGCTCAGCTCATATTAGTTCAGTTGGGTAACAAAAATGGTACACGTAATGGTCAACATCAGGAACGTCGCAACTCGGACAATCATCATGGCATTAATTCTAACAATGTTCAGGAGTTAAAATTGCCAACGTATCTCTTTACTCCGCTTAAGTTTGAGAATTCATTGGGCAAATTGCAATATGGTAGTGTTACAGCTCCTCGAAAAATAATCGATGCAGAAGTTATGAGTAGCGAAACATCCGCCGCTGCGACCGTAACCACCTTAACAACAACGGGTAATGAACAAAATTCGTCGTATGCTCAAACTCAACTTAAGGCAATTATTGGTGGGCAAACTAAAGTCGACTCCCCTGGCTTGATACAAACGTCTTTATCCGGTGGTGATCTAACAACGGTAAATTCTCAATGCAAATCTCGGTATATTTTGCTCCACATTGAGAGTTTATATCGCGTTCTACTAAAATTGGATGATCTTAATAATCCCAACGCAATTGCAACCATACTGACGAAGAAAAAGAAAGAAAGTGAACGAATTGCAGCTCTGGAGCAATTAGAAGCAGCTAATAAAACCGAAGAAGAACGAAGTGCTGATGCTTCTAGTAATCCATCACTAAAATGTAAATTTAACTACGAAATCGAAACGAAAGAAGCTTTAGTAGAGAAATTACTCAGTGGTCTGCAGCATGATAAAATAGTTGCCATAATGAATATACGCAAAGGAAAGGTATACATGCATACATACATACAACTATTCTTATATAAAGAACTTGAAATGTTTAATTCAATTTGTGATTAAAGGTCCTGATAAGACGCATAATGCCGTACATTGAAAACGACGACCAGCGTTGGAATGTATGGATTGGTGTCTTCAACTCTCTTCAAAACGTTTTCAAAAAAGATCGTGACGATACAGATGGCATTTTGTATTCATTGTATCCTGAATTCAAAAAGCAAATTAAATTAGCAAACTTTGAGATTATCGTTCGAGTCTCATCAGCTATCACGCTAAACGATAAAAAATCAAATGGTATCTTCTGTAGCAAGGTAAGTGAAAATCATACCTTTAGCTAGACCTGAACTTGCCACCAGAATTTGAGGATCATTCATATGATTTTTCAATTTGTGATTTTTTCGAGCATCTGCAACATAAAATTGATCAAGCGAAAATGTTATGCCATTTTTCATCAAAATTCAAACTCATTTTTCTTACATGTTAAGTGCGCTTTGGTAAATCAATTGTATACCATTTTGATCGATAAAATTTTACAATTTCTCACTTAAAACCAATTATGGGATATTGAAACCAGCTTTGCGCCCATAGTAAAGCTTTTCAGAGTACAAAAAGAACACTGATTGGGCGTGGCAACATCCGGGTTATGTGGTGGATGAATCAGCATATCCCAGCCAAGTTGCCTCAGTTTTTCAGTATGGGCATAGAAAAGAGATGGATTCAGCGCGACTGACGCTTATCAGTTTTGGACGTTTTACCTCGATGGCGTACTTAATCACATTACTTGTTGACATTTAAGACTAAAATCGATCAGGTGGTTAGGTTGGATAAGATTTGGTGGCAATTGCAAAAAAAGCAAAGAACGACTTTACCTAAATCCAGGCCTTGACGTTGTTACCATTTTGACTTCCTGTATAACGATATTCTTGGTACATTATTACAATATGTGAGCCATTTCGTTGTTGCATCCATTCTCGGATGGCAATTCGGTCCACTACATTTCTCACTATTAAACCATGTGGTACCTAAATATCGAGCTTGCTTTTGTATTTAAGCTAATTCAAACGATTAAAATAGTGTTCTGATGAACGTTTGTGTGACCAGAGAGTAGCGTGCTTTTAATATTGAAATTTTAAAAAAAAGGAAATGATTTGTGTCCCGTTGATTCTTACAAAGTACATTCACCGCAAATTTCACAAATATTTTTAAAATTCAGTGAATTCAGCCTCATCGCCTGAGCCGACTTGATATCGTAAAATGTAAAGAATTTTTTGTAGAGTTTTTACGCTTTTTTCAAAACGCAATTACTTTCGCTTAAACTAATGAGCGTCACAAGTTATCAAAGGACTATTATCTTTCACATTCAATATAATAAAGCTGTTGGGGAAAACACCACGAACTTTTCTCTTGACTTTATGATTCGCAATATAATGGTGTCAATAATTGAGAACTAAAGCTCTCAAGAACTGAGCAATAGAATGTAAAGCAACAATTTAATAAGAAAATTTGAATATCTTTGGTAAATCGGAACATAATCGCTGCAAAGAAACTCTTTGAAAAATACAGGTGGAGATAAAGTTGCGATTCACTAAGAAAGGTGAACTTACGCAAGTCCATGTTGAAACTGATTGGCGTTTGTTTAAAACACCCCCTAAAACTTTTGGAAGACGGACTACGCGCTTCAAGTCATATCATAAAACCAATTTTTTTGACCCATCATTGAAGGACGGATGTTTAACAGATTTGTTTTCCTACTTCTAATGCTTCAGAATGTTAAATACTTCATAATGTATGCTAAATGTAATATCCGAAGTCGCATTTATCTGTCCGTTTGTCTGTCCATCTGTCTTAAAAATTGAAATAAGACGGTGAAACTTGCCCTGCTCAAGTTCTTAGTTCATCCCAAGTTCTAAAACTAAGAGACTTTAAAACTAAAACTGAAAAATTGAAGAAACTAGATTTGAAACTTAGGTAATGTCTATGTCAACTTCCTAACACTACGTAAAAGAAAAAATTGATGCGCTATCTTCTAACAAAATGCTTGCAGTTGAAGGTCGCCCCATGTCAAAGTTTCGCACAAAGACGAGTATAACACTCTTGTTTGTATCATTTGAGTTTGATTTTTTTTGGAATTTTTCTAAACTTTAGGAAACAAAGTTATTTCTTTTGGCGATCGCCGATCTGCGCCGCCTTTCAGCATTTTTTTGAACTAAAGTCGAATATAATTTAAATAACTGTGTTGTGCAATTTTGAACTTTATTTAATAATTGATTTAAATCAAAATTTCTATCATTATAATCGCCATTTGGTTCGTAGTTTTTTGATATTTTCCCTTCTTTTCTAAATGGGAGTAGCGAGTGCACAATTCTCATACACACAAGTGATTCTCAAAATGTTCTTAACTAGAAGGGAACATTGAAAATTGAAATCATCCTGTGTTACATCATCGAAGAATTCGCGGAAAGTGCAAATATATGCGAAAGTACCTTGTACGGCATTTTAATCATTTTTCTATGATGAGAAAAACGATGGCTAGATTTATTAAAATAATATATCATGAGAAATATATGTATTTATGTATGATTAATTACACACGTATATAGATTAAATCCAAAATTCATTTGCGATAGCAGCACATATATTAAACTAAGTAAAGTTTGATAGGATAAGCAATAACGGAGAGATGTCTGTCGATTCGACTAACTTTTGCTCATTACACGGAAAGTTTGATAAAAGGAATACATGAAAATATGGGAAAACATTGGTCTTTTTTATCCATTTAAGGAAAAAGTGATTTTTTTTTGATAACGGAAGCCGGATAACGGATTCTTTGACCGTTTCATTCGATTTTTTGAATTTGACCTATTCGACAGCGTCAAGAGAATAAGTTAAATCAAGATTTTCTTCTCAAAATAGAAAAGGTTGTGATCGGGATTTCACTTGATTCTTGGACATAATTTAAAGATTTTCGTGATTCACATTCCAATATATATATATATAGGCACTGTATATACATATCTGTATGTACATAAATACATAGAAAAAAGGATTTTGTTCTTTTATTCTTGGAAATCTATAAACGCTCTCTAGTTCTTGTGATAATGTAAGTGCATAACGTATGTTTGAAAGTCTCAAAAAAAGAGATGAATAGTATTCCGTGAAGTGCATGCGAATGGCCTTGAATGGTAAAAACAAGCACAAAGAACTCAAAACAAAAATATACTTCAATCAAGTCCTAATAATGTGGAAGGCAGCGAAGAATTTCTCTCTTTCCCGGTCGCACAAAAACACCACCATTCAACGTTTTCTAGCCCTTGTATGTATGTATGTGTATAACTTATGTCTGAAAGTCTCAAAAAAAAAGAAAAGATTAATAATATTACGTGAAATGCATGCGAATGGCATTGAATGGGAAAAACAAGCACGAAGAACTCAAAGCTTTAATCAAGTCCTAATAATGTGGAAGGCAGGCAGGAACTACTCTCTTTTCCGGTCGCACAGAAAACCCATCATTGGCTGAGCTAAAATCAAGTAAAATCTATCATCAACGTTCCTTATAGATTTTCTTTGCACCTTGAAGTGTTCATCACATTTTCCATTTCATCAATTGTAGACAACTAACTAGAGCGAAATGTAGATTTTATTGAAAAACAATGCAAGAGAGAAGAGGAAGGAAAAGATTTCAAACAAAGACTGTGCAAACAACTTTTCTGGTGGAAGTGAAGAATTCTAATGAAAATAAATAAAATTAGCTTTGCTAGCGTATATGCATTTTCAGGCTGTTTAAAAATTATTTAAATGTGATTTGTGTGGTCTTTCTTCTTCAGTTTGGTATATCATCGCTCGTTTGCCTGATACTGCAAGCCGAGAATATTTACGTGCAAAATGACGATGTTAGTCTTACTAATGAACATAAAGAGAGCTGGCGTCATTTTCTGGACCAAGTAGCTTCTTCGCTAAATCGCACAATACAAAGTCAAACGATTTGTGCTGCAATTGAATCCGATTCTATACAACCCGTAATGGATCACTTTGCACGTTTCAAAGATCTGAAGTTAGATTCATTATTGGCTCTTATCACCGAAGCTAAACAACAAATTAACTAAACCAAAAAAACAAAAAGAGAAGGAAACAAAAAAACGACATATTTTGCGGTAATAAACAAAAAAAAAAAAAAAGAAGAAAATTTATAATGAATTTCACAACGTTAACAAACAATGAGATTTTCCACAAAAAGGACGAAGAACGCAAAAGGAAATTAAACTAAAAGTCGTAGAATGAATTCTGACACAACAACAATGGTGAACAATTTTATTGGATTACTTCCAACTTTTTTTCAATTTGTGTTAATAGAAATTTTGCACACAGTTATTTATTTCGAAAAGTGATGCGTTTTCTCTGAATAATCATTAAACAGAAACAATAATTGAAAAAAAAGAAAGGAAAAGGAAAATGAAAATGAAAAAAAAAAAAAAAAAAAAAAAAACGATTATAAAAAAATTAATAATTGTATCCATTATACATACACATGCATATATACTTAAATGTATGTATTTATTTACTCAAACACACTTATACATATGAGAAAATGATGGTTAAAAAAAAAAAAAGAAAGAGTAGGTCCCAAGATTTCCTTAGCTTTGCTATGAAAATAATTTAAACGTATGATATGATTTTTTAAAATAGTGTTTAAAGAATTTTGTAAGCTAACGCAACTACAAATAACTGTAATAAGTATGTATGTGTAGTTTATATTTTAGCTTTTTTTTTTTTTCTTTTAAAATGTAAGTTTTATATTAATTAATATACGCAAATTATTCACTTTTTTTTTTTTTTTTTGTTTCTTGCGGAAGTTTTTTGTAAATAATTGTAAACGGGAAACTATAGTAAATAGGATCTAAATTATGCCCAATCCAAAAGAGGGAAAAGTAACAAAAAAAGAAAAATAACACACAAAACAGGGGTGAAGGCCAGGTCCGTATAATACTGGCTCTGTTTTCTTGAAAGTATATCGTTAGATGAAAACTCTTCCTATTGGCAACTCATTTAAACTCGTGATTTATATATTAACCCATGACCGTTTGATTGCTTACACAAATTGAATATATTCTCGCGATTTTCCCTTTTTTTCACCCCTGTGCGGATTCGGTTCAACTCTTTTTTTTTATTATTGCGTCAAACATAATTAAATGTTAACCATAAGCTGTCGCGTTAGAAAATTATTTACATGCTCCCTTGAAAACGTCAAAATTAATAATGATTAAGAATTTCTGTAAATTTTTTTTTATTTTATTTTTATTTGAATTTTGTTAATATTATTAATGTATTTTTTTATACATCAGAGAACCAAACTCTGAATAATAAATATCACATTAACTTATTTGAAAACATTATTGGAATAGAAATAACAATAACAAAAAAAACAAAAAAAAAAAAACCAAAAAAATTTAAAAAAATTTAAAAAAAGAAGAAGCAGTTTATGGATGAATATATGTTACCGTAAATCCCTATGACTGCGTTATTAAACAAAAGAAAGAAAAAATGAAAAAAAAAACTAATAATTTTTATTTAATATTAAGTTGATTTGTGTATTTAGTAAAATTATACAAATAATATTATATATATATTTTTTCTTTTATAAAAATACGAACAAACTATGTAACAGATTTAATACACATTTTGTACTCACCACCTTGGGAAGACTATTTGAGACACTTAAATAATACCTTCAACATAAAAATATAGGAACAAGATTCTGAATTGAATTAGCCGCCTTCGTCTTTAACTCTTTTGAACTGTCAATCAAACGAGATTCTGTTATATCTTACGAAGTTTTGATCAGCTTGAAGTCTGTCTGTTCGTTTTTGGGTCTCTACACTTATCGTACATACGGAAACGGCTGATAATGCCAAGGGGAAAAAAAAAACAAATTTTCAACAAAGCTGCACCAAAAGATTTTAGAAGAAAGCGGCTTAGAATTTATGCCAATTAATTTAACATATCGACGACTTATAAATTATTTTTAAGGTGTTGGGTAACGAAAATTCGCTATAAGGCGAATGTAATTTTCTCACTTGATTTTTCTGAAAAAAAAAAAAAACATTAAATACAAAATATTGCGTCTAAAAGTATACATTTTTTATTAATACTGCTACGCACTTTTTAGCTTATTCAACTTCTATTTTCTTTTGACGGTTTTTAACAACACATTTTACAATAATAAATTTTAAAACTATACGCATGCAAAAAAAAAAAAAGAAAAAAAAAGAAGAAAATAGGTAACTAATTATGATTATAATTTTTATTATTTTAATTTAATTAATTTAATATAATATTGAGTTTTTATCACGTTTTTGAAAATTATAAATATACTTTTGAAATTATTGTAACAGCGAAATAAGCAAAATATTTAAAAAGAAAAAAAAAAGAAAAGAAAAATAGTAAATACTTTATGTAAATTTGATATAATCATACACATACATATACACACTCAATAACACTAAATGTTATAAAAACGTACTAATAATAAATTGTCAACAATATTTAACTGGAATCAGAAAAAAGAATTATATGCGATTTTAAAATCGCATCATTTTATGCGATTTATGTATATTTAGAAAATAGAAACGTAAATTCGACCATTGCTGCTTAAGCATGATACTGTTTTTTTCGAAACATGCGGACAGAAGAGCTAACATAAGCAAATTAAGGTGCTTGGGAGAAGACAAGAGAATACGTTTCTTTTTATTTATTTATTTTTTTTTTTTGACAGGATCTCTGCATGTTATTATAGCAAAATTTTTGTTTTTTCACATTATGTATAAAAAAAAATTGTAGAAAGAAATGAGTGATGATTAAGTTGTGCAAGTAATCACGGATAATGATGAATTCTTTGGTATGTTTTTTATCATTATTATTATTAAATATTATAGTTGTCGAAATATTGCACAAAACACTAACAACTGAACTGAACAACTAAAAGGAAGCTTAAAAGTAAACAATATAAATATAGGGAAAGTAAAAACGATAACCATAGTCACGCATACTGATGTATAATAATCAAATCCCAAGTTTAATGATTAAAATTGACTTACATAGAACACATGCGGAGTTCGAATCGATATAAAGTATTCAGCTGCAATATTTAAATGCTACGGGGTTCGATAAAAAGGTTGAAGATATTTCAACTTTTTTGTTATTTTACTTGTTCTCAATATTAAAACTACAAGCGTGCATAGTCCAAAAGTCGGACTACCGTAATGTAAATCTATGTTTCGAAAAAAGCAGGCGTCGACCTATATATATATATTCATATATATATATATATATATATATCCCTCCGTTCAAGGCTTAGACTCACTCACAACACAACAATTTAATTTTCGTATTAACACACTCTGTCTGCAAAAAAGGAAAATATAATATGAATGGTGTTTATAATAACATAAATAAAATAACACACAAATCAATTTTCAATTCTACTAAAGTCACGAGATTTTGTTTTAATTTCGTCTTTCCAAAAATGCATTGCTTCCTCATTGTTCTTGGGATATCGAAATTTGGTGATTCGCGAAGATTAATAAAAATTTTACTCTCAAACGCTATTATATGTAAGCGAGTATTTAGAGAAAACTTTACAATATAAATTTTCTCTTCGACTTTACACAAAACTAATATTGAACGCAAAAAACTTTACGCTCCTGTAAAGCACTGTACATTTTTGCTTTTACTCAAAACTTACTGGTATGTTAAATCGTTCCTTCTGCGGTATTTGCTGTTTCCGATGCTACAGCACTGTCCTGTAGTCCCCAATCCTCTATAGTCAGTCTTAAGTCTTCGAGGGTTCCAAGTGTAAAAATTTGAAACCATTTGCGACGGCTTGGAATATCATTCTCATATACTCACTTCCCCTTCGTAAGAGCGATCCTGTTAAAAGCGACGTTATTTATACTAATCAGTAACAATCTGTCTCAGTGACATTTATAAACTTATTTTGTTCCTTCGGCTATCTTCGGCTCAACAAGAGCTCTCTTTCGGTCGCTCGAGTATAAGCTTTAAAAAAAAAAAAATTAAATGAAGGAAATTGTTCAACTCAGATAGATATCTCTTTCTTCTTCTTCTTCTTTTTCTTCTTCTTCTGGGAGTCAGCAAATCAACAACGTGATGATGATGACTTGCTGAATTGAATAAAAAAAGCGGAAAGATTTCATTCGATAGATATATTTTTCAATTATCGATCCAAAAAGGATTGATAAAGAATATAAATAATGAAAACAATAAATATATTCAAGAATTTTTCAAATTTTGATTCATTCATTCATTTTTCAATTTTATTGTACAAAATTTTCTTAAAACTTAACGATAATTTATTTTTTTACACACTGGTTTCATTTAATTTAAATTGTTTTAATTAAAAAAAAAAAAAAAAAAAAAAAAAATATATATCTTTTATTTCTTATACATATTTACATTTAAATATAAATATATATACAATTTAATAAATATGTATACAATAGAGTTTTGGAATTTAGTTTGAATATAGTACAGAAACATTTATATATATATATATATATATATATATATATATATATATATATATACGTCCTTACAAATCGTGTGCATTACAGATGAATCGGCAAACACAGCATATTTTTTACTGCAAAGTGAATTTCCTTTTTATAAATTTCTATATTACGTAGAGATATGAAATGATTTTTAACACCTTTTTTAAGCAGTAATAGCATTATGGTAAGACATAACAATTATGGAATTAAATGATTTTCTTTCATTTATTATTTTGTTTTTTTTAAATATAATCTTACGTACATATAAGCATTAGGAAAAAAAAAAGAAGCAATTATATAACAACAACGTTAATTAATATATCGTCATTATCATCATCATTATCATCATCATCATCATCGTTATCATATAGGGAAGCTATGCTTACCAAATGCAATAATTTACGGTTCTTAAGCAATACAAACTTAACATCAACGAGGCGGGTAGACTGTATCTAACTAAATAACATGTAAGTTAATAAGAGTTATGTTCCACATACCTACAGTTAAATCATTTAAAAAAAAAAAGGGCGGGGTGAGGACGGCAGAACCGTCTGTTGACAAATTCAATAAACCTAAGCTGACGACCTTACACTTACACTTACTGCTTATCAGAATCATCTAACCATTTATTTGCTTTTGTTTTTCTTATGGCGTTTTTTTCTTCTTTTTTTTCTTCTCTAAGGAGTTGAAGAGTAATTCAATTTTGCATTTCTTGCTCAATAACGAAACGCAGTTGAATTCAAGAACAACTTTTCTTTTTATTTTCCATGAAATGATTTGCAAAAAAATTCAATCCGCTAAAGGAGTTGAAAGACCACGTGTAAAAAAAGGCTTTCCCGAGAGTTTAACGTTTCGAATTAAATCAAAATGAATTCATAGATTTCAAGGTAATAAAAAGAAAATTTGGTCGTTTCAACCTAAAACATTACTACGTTTACATCCCTTCTGATCACTTTTGATATAGAAAGTGTAAAAATAAATTAAAAAAAAAAAGAAGAAAGAAATTAGTATATCAAATATCTGTATGCATGTACAGATACGGACTTTAGCTAAAAACACCACATCATCCTAGGATGTTAACCCGATTCTGCCTAACTTCAAACCGTAAATGTTTTTAATTTCTTTAAATTTTTTTTTTTATTTGAAATTGTAAGGAAACGACTTCAGACGTACATTTAATCATTTTATAAGTTAGCGTTGACCAAAATAAAGACCTAAGAGATTGTTCTCATCTTCTTTTTTCAATTTTCTGGAAATTTGCTATTCATTCAGATAAAAAGCTTTGCTCACTTTTGTAAAAATTTTGACGTTTACTTTGGAAATTCATAATCATTAGTTTGAATGTAGTCAATGATTTAATGAATGAACTGAATGCAAAAGTTAAGTTCGCCTTTGGGCGAGTCTTCTATACCCACCACCTGAAAGAAATTTTATCAACTGACCGCTTGGTTTTGAATCATTCGAGCATGATTTCTTCTTTACTGTAAATACTTAAAAAAATTTTTTTTTTTTTCATTTTGACTCTTGGTTTCTTCGAAATGCCGGAAAAATGCTTGTCCCAAGTTCCAATTTTGATTTGAAACGCATATGGCGTCTGTTAATATTTTGAAAACAGATGAAACAACAGAAGTAACCAATTCCAAAATAGATAAGTCTCTTGAAGAGGATATTTTATACCTACATCTCTGGGTCTTTCAAGCGGGACGATGGTGAATATATAGAGTGTAAATAATATTCTGAAACAATTTTTCCTGCGACCGATCTATTACTGCTATTATTATCAATTTCATATCATTGGCCAGATGTGTTTGCGTAATCTGGAAGACTTAATTCTTTTTCTAAAGTACGATTAACGGACCAAGTTGTTCTAAAGTTCTGTTTTTTCTTTTTTTGCGTCTCTCTCTCTATTCTTTTGCTAAAAAGGTAATAAAAGCAAATTTCACTTTTAATAATTTATTAATTAATTCTACACAAGTCTATTGGTAACTGTTAACTGCTGTATTAATTATATGAAATTAGGCATCTGACCAGCAGGAAATCCGGTTTTTTTTTTTTGTTTTTTGCTTTTTGTTTTTTTATGTTGAAAATAACATTTTATAATCGTTTACACGCCACACATTAGATTCTTTGCAAATTGAACTTAAGCACTAATAGGTTTTAAATCACAAGATTCTCATTTAATCATTTAATCGATTGTCAAGAGCCCCTTTGTTTGTAAGCACCTTCCTTCTACACCTATACCGATATGATGGTATTATTAATCATTTTAACAAGCAGTCCTTCAATTTATATTATTGACTTTATTTACTGTGATTCTCTGGGCCCTGGTGACCAATCGTATAAAATTGGACCGTTCTCCAGTAGACTCTTACAAATTTGACTAGTGACGTGCGCAGTCTATTCATCATCGGACAACTATAATCGGTGGTGTCATGAAAATTACTTCTTTCCCATTTGACTAAGCAATTTCCATGGACGCAACAACTACTGCTGCAGAGATTAATTTGATTAGCCTTCAGCGTTTTCTTGTTTACAACCTTATCGGATGTTGTCTTTTTCGTAGCGTGAACAAAATAGAAAATTCCATTCGTTCGCTCGAATTTTAATGTATTCCGGCCAATAAACATTGAAGATGCCTGTCACCGTTGTGGTGTAAATAGAACTTCAAGCCAGCACGGACAACGTGTAATGTCTGGACGCTTGTAAGAGTATCCCCAACCTTTTCCAAAACTGATACGCATACTGAACGTGTCAATGGGTCCAATTTGGACACCAGGAAATTGAGCGGGATATATTAAAGTTTGAGCTCTGAAAATGCATAAAAACAAAACATTAAAGTTATTTTATTAGAAAATACGCTATCTATTAGATAGATAGTCAACTAACTCACCTATATTTGTCAAAGGCTCGTATGCAGTCTCCTGGCTCTACGCGGCAAACGCGAAACCAACTTTCAGTTAGGGTGGGCGAATATAAAAATATTGGCACTGTTGAGCGATTGTATAACCAAACGCCATCTATCTCTCGTTGCAAGGTAATGCCTGAAATTGTTGGATAATAAGCTAATTAGTTTTTTTTTTTTTTTTTTTTTTTTTTTTTTAATTTCGAAGCCATTTATCTTACCTAAACCAATCTTTTGCCTCGTATACTGAACATGCTCGGGAGAGGGCATGTTACGCTTTTCAACCAAATCTTTCAAGCACATACCCGTTTTAGGTTTACCTTCTGCACTATACGGTGTTTCGGAATATATATTAAGAGTTGACCCTTGTGCCGGATAGCGTTCGCCTACCCGCTGTGCCATTTCCCAATAAGCAATTTCACACCAATTTAGTGGACACGTATTATCTGCAAATAGTGTTTTATGGAAATAATGAAAATTGTGTAAAAATGTTTCTCCAAATTCATTCCAATATATGTAAAAGTGATGACAACTTGAATTAAGTAGGAAAGTGAAGAGTGGTTAAACGTAAAGCACTGAAGGAAACTAAATAGGCCTCACAACGCTAAAACACAATTTTTTAGTTAACATGCAATGTTTTTTCACAAGCAAAGCTATTTTCTCCGTTTTTATACTCTATGCCACTTCTATACCACTTCTACCTTTGTGCAAATGTACGTAAAACGAAATGATTCTCAGCTTGTCTGTTCACCTGATATCTGTTCATGTATTTTTGTGTTTAACCTACAAATCACAACTCGTGAGATATTTTCATGAAATTTGGTACTCTGACATGCTCTGATGTGAGGACGAACGGTGTCGAAAATGGTTCGCATCTGTCCGTTATTTCGACCACTCCCTAGGACTTTGCAAAATGGAGTGTTATATGGAGAAAAATTTGCAAATTTTCAAAATTTTTCGACACAACTCGCGGAGTAATATCACTTCGACACTTCAAATTTGGCACGAAGTGTTTCGTACGGTTGGCGCAATTTTGCCCATCCCTGCTCATGCAGCCGTTCCTAAGAAAACTGAGCCTTTATATGGCAAAAAGAAGCAGTTCCCAATATTTCATGTTGAAAACTGACATAGAAATCAACCTTAACGAATTTGGGCTACGTAGTCCTGTTTCTTGATACCACTGCCTAAATGATGATAAAAATTTTTTCATGACAGTAATTTGACATAAAAATTAAGTGTATCAATACTGAACCATATGGGTCCACAGCATGTACATTTTCTTAGGAATAGTAAAGCCTTCAGAAAAGGGTTCAATAGGTCTGTTTTTCAGACCCCATGAAAAGCACGTCCTTATTTGGAGAGAAAAATGTTTTATACCAGAAACTGAAAAATCACAAAATTATTAAGAATTAAAAGTAAGTTTGTTAAGACAAATGAAGTTCTAAGTGAAAGCATTCCTTATCTTCGGGAGGTGAAACCCCGAGTTACGAAAAAACAAATTCGGTTAGGAGGACCCCCTGAAGAAAAATTTTACATTTGTTTCATTTCAACTGGAAAGTCTGTCATTTCTTTTTTTTTTTTTTTTTTTTTGTAGGATATATTTTTATTTCTATTTTGCATTTTCTTTTGTGTATATATCATAAAATATTTAATTGTCGTTTAATTTTTCGGATTGAAATTTTAAATTCGCTTAATTTTTTATGTTTAAAGTGCACGTTTCTCTTCTCAACGGGCTGCGCAATAATTATTTTATGACAAAATTCGATTAATATCGGTTGACTAATGCGTAAAATTACGCAGTTCGATAAGAAAGTATGGCACTTGTGGAAATATCATTTACATTTGCCAGGCGAGGATTGCGATATATATTCGATATGGAATTTTCGTCCCGAAGCCACATGGAGGACAGTGAAGAAGTTTTTTGGTGAAAGTGCTTCTTGTAAGGCTCATTGGTTCCCCATCGTTTATTGGACCGTCCTCGCACTTAGTATTATGGGTTCAATCTACAGTGCAAGTGAGTTTGCTCGCTTATTTTTGGGTAATCGCAAACAAGTGACGATGTGGCGAAGGCGAACATATTATGTACTACCGTATTCAGTGTTAAGAAAATGCCGACTTGTGGGCGCTTTGATTATGCTTAATGTCTGGCTCCTCTTGTTCTACGCAATTATTAATGTCTCTTCCGTTCTTATGATGCCCTGGTTAATCATAAAATTGTTTACATTGGGCCTGGAGTTTGTCTATTGGTTACTCGAAATGTTATTTGGATCTAATGAAGTGGACGCAAGTGCGGCAATATCATTTTTATTGCCCGTAATAACATATCAGTGTGTACGTTGTGTGTACAACATATTTCTGAAAGCAGTTGAATTGAATGACATTGAAAATTTACTTTTATGGAAACGTTGAAAATGATCGGAATCTCTTTGGAAAAACAATTAAATAAATTTATATATATCTGCATAATGTTCTTATGATAATGGCTGATAACCACCCGCCCCCACCGTTGCATACTGGTAGGAAGGACATTTCTATTCAGAAAATTTAAAAACTAAATTGAAAGAAATTGAATTTAAAAAAAAAAAAATAAATAAATAAATAAAGAAAAGAAAAGAAAAGTGTTTCAAATTGAGTTATCTCCCTCTTTCTCATACATTAATGTATTGCTTTCTTCTCTAACAGTGCAGTGCGTAAGAACGTTAATACTCGTACTCGTTTGACGTTCCAATTTACTATGAAAAATTTAGCAGTCGAGTGAAAAAGTCATCGCTTCAGAATACTAGGCTTACAAGTATAAAACGTTTATTTATATAAAAATAAGCGCATTATTCATGAGGCGACGAAATGTCGCCCCTACCGGACGTTGTTGCTAATGTGTGCACTTTAATAATAAAAAAAAAAAAAAAGTTTGAAGGCCCGTTGTATACCATATACAAATAACTGAGCGGAAAGACGGTCGCTGAGGCAGACAGATTGACAAAGCAAATAGATATACTTAATGAAATAAATTTTATAGTCTAGTGAAATTTTTGAATAGCGTAGATTACGTGTGAGGATGTATGTGTGTCATTATGAATTGTAATGAGTGCAGAAATGAAGTTTTTTATAATCGCATACACTTAGATATATATATATATATATATATGTGTTTTGCAGAATTGATGAAATCAAACTTGCTAAGGAAATTGCGACTTTTAATTATACGAGCGAACATACAATATATCTGATGGCATTAAAACAAAAATCGAAAGAAAAAAAAAAAAAAAAAAAAAAAACATAAAAAAGAACCCGTCAAGTGCACAGACGTAAGCCAGTTATAGCCGACGCCGGTCACACTTATTGCTTCATAAAAATATACTGGTTTAAATTAAAAATGATATTAATTTGGCGCCACCACTTTAACTAAACAATAACAACAATTAAGAAGACACAATAACAAGTGTAGAATGGAAGTGAACGCAAAAACCGCTTCGATACGAAACATTTCCTCATCGACTTACACATGAATATATTAAAAATAAAACTTAATATCAGTCTGTAGTGCATGTGCGGAGAGATAAATTGTGCAAAATATCTTATGGATTCTCGTCCTACTCTTTTCATTAGGTATTAAGTAATGCTTTTCCTTTCAATAAATCATTTTTGATGATTTCCTCAAGCCGGATTATTAAAAGTGGCGCAGCAATAATTTTAGTGCGATTAGATTGTTGAGCTGTATCCAGCAAACTATTCTTAAACTTACTATACCTACATATAGGGTGGTGTGTATGTAGAACAGCTTGTAGGCAGCTTTAAAACTGCAGGGAGGCAAACAAGTGCACACTTTCTAACGTGTGTCTATCTCTAGAAAATTTCACTTTTTAAAGAAAGAAAACAATGGAAATAAGTTAAAATATTACATAGATAGATAAGAATACGGACAGCATCTCTGAGGGGTCAACGCTCTGGGATATAGTAGCTAACACAATATTTATGCGCTTACATATTTATTCGGTGCGCAAAATAGGACGTAAGCGTATATGAAATAATGCTAACGGCATTGCCGCCAACGCTGCTGACTTTCTAAAAATAGTATATGCTGCAATGCATCAAAGTCTCATGTGTTTACATTCTCAACATGCAAAAGGAATAGTGTTAAGAAAAAGAAGAAGAAGAAGAAGACAAAGATAAAAAGAAAAGAAAAGAAAAGAAAAGAAAGAAAAAGTCGAGTAGTACATGCCTATCGAAAAGCATAAAATAGTTGAAAATAGCTTCCCATTTAACAGCAACTAGTCATTTATCCAAGCCTTTCCCAAGCTCATAACGAAGCCAATCATATTAATGACACCGTCTTGTTATTGAAACTATTAATAACCATTTATTGCCATTGCTTCCGTGCACTGTATTCGTCGCTCAAAATGCACCCATACGCTCGCCGCACGTTTCAATTACTGATTATGCCACCGCAAATAACTTATTAAACAATCAATCTACCAATCAATGAGCAAATGAGTGAACAAATACAATTCTCACTCCGGGAGAAATTTAAATTTGTAAAGTCGTGTGCATTCATTGTACACAGGCACACATGCCTCAGCACAAAAATAACGCTTTATACAATATTTTGTACACTGGATGATATTTAATTTTCTTTGACTTTTTTCAAATCCATGACACGATTAATATCAGAATTTGAAAATACTTGTGCTTGCCCCGACGGCCTGTTATGCATATTTGATTATAAGAAATAATGCATTAGCTTAGCATTGATGTGTCGGCTTAGTTGACATAGAATATATATACTATTAGCTCACTACCTTTTTACTAATGACTATCTTTTTATTCAACTGAAGCAAATGATAAAATATTTGAATTGAACTCAGGAAGAATAAGTTAAAGCTGTCATAGTTCGGCAAGGTCGACCTTTAAATACCCTTTTCCGCTTTGCTTAATAAAACTTTTCATTTATTTTCGCAATGAAATGTCATTACAGGGAGCCCAAAACCTTAACTGACGTGGTCCAAATTTAGATTTTCGCCGAAGGTCCTATTATTCGTTACCTAGTTGCATGATGAAGTACCAAAAATTTAAATTTGTCCCCGCAAAAAGCCTTAATTTTCATTGTAGAACCCTTATGCGGCCGAAATGACAGGCTTCTGCGAATCAAATTTCGTACAGTTAACTTTAACGTGAAATTAGTATTAAGGAACAATTGTCATCGTGAAATATTAAAAATTCGATTATTGTAGCCTAGAAGGCCTTAAGCTGCGTGAGAGAAGAAGGAAGGGGCTTAAAAAATTGGTCTATCCATTCGACAATTTTCACATGTCCTTAGTGTATTATAAATACTATTACACTCTGTAGTACTATTTATTGCAGAATAAGTGCTTTATGTGAAGTCGTAGAATACTAAAAGTGATCGAATCAAATTCATCTCCAATAGATTTCGTCCTACATCGAACAAATTTCCATATACCAATGTTTGTCAAAATGTGTTAATGAATGTCTCAAGCTAAAGGATAGACAAGTTTGTGTTTATGACCCGACGGATATAATACAAGTTGAGGGTATCCTAAGTACTTGTATGAACAAACTTAACATACGATAGATTACAAGCGATGTATTGTGTAGAAAGTACGCGATTTAATTCGTTTTCATAAAAAATCTTTTATTACTCCTATCACCGGAGAATGAGGATGTATTCCTTTTGTCCTATTCTTGATCAGCATCACATTCAAACTAAATTTAAATTGAAAGTTCTTGCGCGCATATTGCTATTGAAAATGAGTCAAATTGATCGAAGGACACACATACGGTACCTTATAAACTAGAAAGAGCACCGCTAAACTGAACGTAACTCTTTAAGCAATGAAAGTGACGTAGACATCCTTTAGTAATCTAAAAAAGGTTACAATGAACTAATAAGCCAACGTTTATCAGACATATTTTGGTATGCACTGGAAAATCTAAAAAGCTTGTATAAAACAAGGTTTTTGCATAACCATATGTGCGACAATATAACCAACAACCAACCACTTGACGTTGTTTAATTAAACCGAATAAATCACTTTACATTAATTTAGAATTCTTAAGAGTATGAAACAAGTTAGAAGACAAGAAGGTAGTGTACGTAAAGCACTATCAAATCCGTTTTGAATCAAATCATTCTGATAATCAGTAAATTCCACTTATTATTAGATAAGTGGGCGTTTGTTGTAAATAGATTTTTGTTAAAATTTCTTTCTCTCTGTTTGCCGTTGGATTTGAATCCGAGGCGCGAACTCATATCATATCTATGGAATCTGTGGAATATTTCAAAATAATGTCCATTTACATGTCCAATAGAGAGACCTGAATACATTAGTATGTGTAATAAATATTTATGAATATTGATCGAATAACTGACATCATCGTTTTAATTTTAAATAACCAAAGCGAATGATTACAAGGCAAAGGCAAATAAATATGATAAGACTTTGTAATATGTTTAAATAATTCAGAAAAATAAATATATGCATATGTATAATCTATACATATAATTATATTTTACATATTAAAGGTAAATGTGTGTGCATTTGCGTACCTCACTTATGCACAACTAACTATAAATATATATTTAAATCTGTAAGTGAATCTGTGCAATGCATTTTATATACAAACAATATTCTCTATCAGTGGATTGGGTGTGCTTGTGTGTATGTATGTATGTATGTATGTGTGTGTGTGTGTGTGTGTGTGTGTGCAATGTGCTATAAGTACTTTAAAGATTTAAAGACAAACCAGCACTGGAAGGCTGGGCCGATGTCAAGTCGCAATACGTGTACGAAAGAGCATCGATTGAATTGTCGCAAAGCTAACATACTTTCTTGAATGACCTCAATTGCTATGTAGAACTTAATAAGATCGCTTATGAAGGTAATTTTTCGTCAGCCCCCTAGTTTGGCCGGTCACTTCAATTCACTCAGAAAAAATTAAACGATTTTTATGCGCTCACGAAACGTTCATGAGTAACCTCTACTTACACTTGTTCGGACATTCGTTCGGTGGCGCAGAAATGCCGCAGATTACATATTGATTTAAAGTAAACCTGTTTCGAAGTGATAGATAGACTGAAAGTTCACTCCAAGATGATTATAAATTTTGGTGACCGGTTGACTTTGCATTTGATTTGACGAAAAAATCGTTCACATAAAGGCTAATCATTGTCGGACGTATCGCCTTGATGTTCTTAATTGTACAAGTTTGTAAATTTGAGCACAGTGCTCGCAATGTGTGGGTAACTGCGTCTGTATATATATATATATATATATATATATATATAGGCACTTATTTGACTTGTTATATGCACATACTTAATATTCGCGGACGGAATTAAATAAATAAAAAAATAAAAATAAAAAACGCACACTCACTCATTAACAATTGCGCTGAAAAGTTAAAATATCATCAATACATATATTGTAGAAAGTGACGACTTGACGCGGCAAACTGGCGCCTAAGAAAACATGACTACTAACCCAAAACCCTGGCCCCCGCCGTCATACACATGCGCCAATTGTGCGAGACTGACGCCGACAAATTCGTAAGATAAACGACGACAACGATGAATAAATAAACAAACAAGCGAGTCGAAAGCCGCCTTTTGCACGCCAAAATACAAACACACATACATGTATATATATACATATATATACATATATATATATATTCATATGAAACTAAGCAAATACTTGTTTATTTCTCTCGTTTCTTCTTTTTCGTATTCTTGTTGACTACAACAGTGTCTCGGGCAAGAGAGTTTTGGAAATGTCTTGTCATTTGCATTTCATTCTCTTAGTCTTTCTCTCTCTCTCTCTCTTCCTCTCTCGCAAGAGATGTATATATACATGTGTGTTATATATAAATGTCTACTTTTTTTTTACAATGATAAAAATAATTGAACGATTTTCGACGTTCCAAGAGCGATTCAGAAGATATATGTTCTCATAGATGCGTTTAAAATTCCTATATTGAGTTCTTCCAGCAAACAATATTCAAAGGAGCAAACAAGGCGAGAAGTCTAGCGTTACCCAAGTAGGGGGCGATACGAGCAAGATATGGGACGATCAAAAGGCAAGTCGGCGACATGTTTTAATTAAAGGGACGCCGTTAACATTTTTCGCCTATGACGCCAAGTGTACTGGCGGTCGGCACTGACGAAAAATTGTCAGCCATCATCGAAAAAGGCAAGCCGTGCGCAACCTACGGCCCATATATAGCACAAACAAAGGCGTGCTGCTGTGGTTTAGTTCAATTTTCTTAATAAACAAAGGCGGTCAAGGTGAACATTTATTGCAACGAAAATATTAAAATTGAGAATGACTTTCTAATAAATGATAATAAGTTATTTATCGAGCATAAAAATAATTCGTTTTTTATATAATTTTGTTTTAAGTTTAATAAACTCTCTTATTAACTACTTTCAATATTTCGTTAGACTCCGCTCCAAAGATAGTTGGGAAATCAACAGAGCTTTCTTTTATTCCTTAAAATTATTGAGTGTTATTGTTTCCTTCCAAATACTTAATGTGTCGTATTCCGAATATTAAAACTTTCTTTTTCCATTGAGACCACTTTTCTATGCCTCTCCTTTACTGAGGTTTAATCGAGCGTTAAAAATTTACTGGCACTTGGAGAATGAAATTTTATTGCATTAGATACTCTAAACTGCGCATAAATTTATGATGCAAACGACTGGCGAACAGATCTAGCTAATGCAGCCTGCTAAGGACATGGCTGGAGCTGTCAAACTTCAATTCTTCTTCTTTACTTTTAGGTTAGCTTAAGTTCGATAATCAGCTAAATTGCCTAAGTGTTTTGCCTACGACTTTTAAAAATCTGATTAAGAGAAATTCCCTGATCCTCAGTCCCTTGCTGGAATCCCTTACCGTTCATTCAATTCAATTGAATTCATAAGAAGCAGATACAAACTAGACGCGAAAATGCTCATCCCTTGTAATTCTCCCTCACACTCCCTCTCCCTGAATTTGAATGATTAGCTAGTCCTCTCACGTATAAGCAATATCATCTCCATTTTCAAGTTCAGATGTAGATTCGATTTTTTCCAAAAGAAAAAAAAAATTCAGAGGAGTAATCAAGTAACTGAAAGTTAGCTCTCGCTTTTATATTCAGCCGTTTATGGCAAACAGCTGACATTTTCATACATGATTACCCCCCAGATCATTTCGTTACTTGCTTGCTCTGAGCTCACGCCATCTCGTAATTCGGGAGAAGTTCTTATAAAGTATTACGGTATTATGCAAGCGTTATTAATGATAGAATTAGTAGAAATAGAAAAGGCCTCGTAAATCCGAAAATTTCGAAAGTCATCTTCACTAATGTTGTGAAATAGGTTTGTGAGAAAACCTTACACAGCTTTCCTAAATCGGCTACACATTAACTCTATTCTAAGGATTGCAAATTGAAGTTAATTGATTTGTCACTGGCAGGTGTTTTATAAAATTTTTAAATAGCATACCTTCACCGCCGGTGCTTAATGGTACTGGAAACCGGCCATGCATTTCGGAGTGGTTTTGTTCTAAGCTGGAAATTTTGTTGGCCTCGGACTTGTGACTTTGTTTTGAATTGGCTAAAAGAATGCAGTTGTCTTCGTTGCGTGTATTTTCGCCTGAAATTAATAAAGAAAGCACAAAATTAAAAGTGATTTTAAAAAAATGCAATACAAAGCAAAAAAGGGGTCAATGTTACTTCAAAATGAATGAAATTTTCAAAAAGGTTCAAAATGCTTATTGAATAAACATAGACAAGACATAGGGCCCATCGTGGAATGCCCTACACCACTTGGCTTAATACAATTATTCATACGATATCTTTTCAAAATAAGAAGAATGATACGGGAAGTGATCGAATAAGTGATCCGATCCGAAACATTTTCAATTGTGTTTCTGCTTGGGCCAAAACCTCTCTGTGTACCAAATTTTTCAAAAATTGCGGCATTTAAGGTGAGTACAACAAAAAAACAAAAGAGACAGACCTATCGATATATGGATAAGGTTAGGTACATCTCAAGTCCTTCTAAGTGATGCATACATCCGCACTTACTTGATAAACCTTTGCATCACAAATATAAAAATACAGCTGTTATTTGGGTATAAAATTTGAAAAAGAAAACTTAAGGTATATTCCTAGAAGTATAGTAATTTAATTACCGGAACAAAATGGTCTTTCTGCAATATGGCCGCTGTACATTCAGTTGAATTAAATGCGTTAAAGTAAAGCATTAATGACATAGAATGTCGGTGCAATCTAGTCGTAGTTGATGTATATCAGTTGGATTCAGTTATATGACTTTTTTTTATTGTTTTTCCTCTCTTCCTTTTTTTTTTTTTTTTTTTTATTTAGTTACCTATAGATATGTTAATTAGCGGTATCAAGCGTACTGAAGGTCGTGGAAGTGCGCAAAAAAAAAAAAAATGCTTTACCTACATTTTGTACCATTTAATTTTTGCAAATAATAACACTGGCGCCATAGAAATCGTATGATTTTCGTTTATACGCTTCATTGCGGTTTATAAAATGTGTATAAAGACGCAAGCTATGGGTGCAAGGTGGGAGGAGTATTTTAATGTTTATATATATTTTATTTTATTTTATATATATAAATGCGTGTGTTTGTAAATTTGTTTACTTAAGAATATATCGGCGTCGGATTGTTTTGATAATAATCAGCATTCTTTCCTTGCTTTCGCAAGTGTTATAGAAATTTCACACAAATTTATTTGTGTTTTTTTCTTTTTAATAAAATATTTATGCGTTCCTTACTTTTGAACTTTTCGTTCACAAAATTGCTTTAAATTTGCCATTTAAATAGTTCTCCAATAGATTTCCTATAGATTTTTATATGAAATCATTTCTACCTGTAACGTATTCACACATATATTATTCGCCTGAATGCTTTTAGTCTTTGCAATTATATATCTCTCGCCAAATTATATAATTATAACAATAATAATAACATTTACATATATTATGGGTTTGCATATATTTTGGTCATTTGTTCACTTGAAAAAAGCATTTATTCTGGCAAATTGTTACAACATGTACATGTAATGAATATAGTTTCCATCATTTTCTACAATATTTTTTTTGCAATGTGTTTGGCAATATGTTTGCGATGTCGTGGCGAAAGAAGTTATATTGGTTTGGCAGCGATCCATCCATCCATTTTTGCACATCTCCAACTTTGCGCAGCCGCATGCCGTCCCAGGCCAAGCTGTAGGCTGGATGTGACAGAACTTCCCTTTCGAACTGCAACAGTGTATCCTAAGCAACTCTTGCAACAAGTGGCCAAAAAATACCATTATGACTTTTAAACCGACAATTGAGATGGTGAATGGTGCAGCCGCCTCACCATAAGACTCTGAACGTGTTTGGTGCATTTGGTGAATTTGGAAGAAGAAGAATTTTGAACGTTCCATGACTAGCGTCGGCATACGGTAAATAAATCAATTATATTAAATGGAAAACTGCTATATTATGGAGCGGAAGGTCAAAAAACCATCGAATGCGAACGTTATGTGCTCTGGTATTTCCCATGCCTTTACCATTCTGATCGGCAGAAGTCGCTGACCAAAATATATGCAAATATGTGCAGCGTACATATGTTTGTATATATGCATACTTATAAAAACTTTCAGAAACGCGCTTTCAAATACAATGATTTATATCTGAAATAAACCTAACGAAGACTACAGACTTAAATCAAGTATGTCTGAGAGAGGGCTATAATTGCATCCTTACTTTATCCTGTGATATATAGGACGAAGTTATTTATTTCTACTTAACTTACCTTCGTTTTGGTTCATATTTTGTGTTTGATAGATTGGCGGTGGCGATTCTGAAACGGAATAATAATAGATTATAGTTAATTGTTCGACCTTTAAATCTTTATATTTAAATAGGCAGAGAGATTGATTTATATCAGTTCAGATGTAATGGAACCTTGAGGACATTGACGACCTCATTTGCTCGTACAAATGTATCGATAGCAAGTTAACGAACTAACCCTATTACCGTATGACTGGGGGAGGCAAGAAGGCAAAGAAAGACTTCCTTTCAATACCTAATAAGATGGATGCTAAGTGTACCCAAAATACTTTAACTCTGGCGCAAGTAAATTCCTTTACGGTTTTCGATTGTTTATTCAAGAACAACGCATGCATAATACACACAAATGTTGATACATGCTACATAACATATAACATAACCCTTTTACACGCACAATTTTTCGCTTTAATCTTTTCGATGATAGCCACTCATTAAAAAGTGGATAGATGTGTCTGTTAATGATTTGGTGGTCGTTACACAAACCAATTGACTATAGCAAAAAAAAAAAAAATTTTTTTTTCTTTTCAACAACATTAAGAACAGCTTCAACTCCAAACCAACAAGTAAAACAAAAAATGGGGGGAAAAAAAATGAAACGTAATAATAATAATAATAATAATAATAATATAATAACAAACCACCAACAATAGCGGCAGTAAAATTACCAGGCAACAAGCAAAGAAGTAGACAAGTTTTTTTTCATTTATTTATATACATATATATATGTATGTATAGATGTATATATTTATTTTTTTTATTATGCTTTCTTCATTTTCTACATGGCGCCGAACCTTTTAAAACCAGTCGTCTCCTTTGGATAATAACATTTAGATTTCAACATGTATTGAATGCTCGGTGCAGTAATTCCAAGAATTACGTTTAGCATCGGCGTCTTCGTCATCGTGGTCGCCATCTTATTCAACCACAAACATTCATTATCATCGAACATCATTTTATGCCTCTTTGCCCCACTGAAGCACATTAAAACAAAAGACGTATGAATAAAAGTACACACACACACACACAACAAATCCAACTCTTAAGGAATTCGTTTCATATTAATGTCGACCAATTGATGTCTAAAAGGTTTAACGTTGCGTTAATGGCATAAAACAAACAAATCAATTTTTATGCTTAAACTATTACGAACGCGAGTATACTAATTTTCTCGTTAGGTTTGAAACGTCTAAAAATAAACATTGCAACGTTTTATAAACTAATCTTAGATATTTAACATATCTGCAGAGGCACTATTAACTGAATTTGTTAACTGTGTTAAAAATAGGTCAAATTGAATTGGACGGTCGACATTTGAATCAATTTCAAGACTACGTTTAGTGCTATTTCATAGGTTAATTGAAGTGATATCGGTACATATATGTAAATGTACCTTTATATCTAATCAGGAAATTTTGTGCGCATCGGAAAACCTCTTTTATTGTGGAAGAATCGCATAGTTTCAGTTTAACATCAGTTCAGGTGAACTCGTGAAGGGTTTATAGCTACTATGAGGATTCGAAATTTGAGCATTTAGATAAAATATACATAAAAAATTTATTTAAAAAGTAGCATCAATTTATTATGTAATACTTAGTTCGTTGCACTATCGCACTTGAAGAGAAAACTACTGGGGTCAAAATTGACGACCAGTTTAATTGTATACTTTCTAAATCTATCGGTTATTCCAAATGTATTTTGTCGTCTTCAAAAGTAAACCCCTTTAGGTATTATGCCAACTTATGCCAACGTTTTTTCCAATTCAAATCATTTTACAAAGCCTTTCAAGTAATGAAAGTACTGCATGATAGTAGAAATTAAAAATCATTCCAAAATAAGCATTGATGGAAAAAAGCACAAATTGTTCTTCATACCGAGTTTCATGTTACTTGTAAGCAATCTTTGCAGTGAAAGCTTTTCTCTGTTATGATGCACTCTGCGTGCACTGACTGAACTTAGATTTAAATTGTGATTGAAATAATTTCAAACAGAAAAAGGAAATATCATATATGGTATACTATTCTTCAGCTCTCCTCCTTAGACTCTTGTGTTTAAATTTGGGGAAAGTCTGTAAGCGTCATGCACGTTAAATAGCAAATGTATGGCAAAAAAACTTCTTGCTCTCTAAGCACATGATTGCTAGCAGTATATGCGTTTACCGAGATAGGGAAAGAGAAACAAACAACAACAAAAAAAAAACAAAAAAACAAAAAAACAAAAAAAGAGTTCATTTGCTCAGTTAATTTGCCATAATTCGAAACGATGGCCAATTTATTGTTTGACTTAAGCTACCACTACACGAATATTGCCTTAAAAATGTGTTGATATTTATAAAACTTCTGATGATTTTCATGTTATTCTGATGTAGCTGAGCCTGCTGACAAATCATGATACTTGCGCATGTCTTGTTATATAAATGGCATCCGTAGCATATCAAACTATTCTTGAAGCGCATACACGACGTCACGAAGCTGACATAAATTAAGAAGAAAAATAACAGAGGCAACAACGACGTTAACATGAACAACATGACCATAGGCTGGCGGCCGGCAAACGAAAACTAATAAGGAAACGAATTCAAGTATGGAGCATATCACGTAAGCCTTTACAGGAAATAAGAGTAGTCTCTCGTCTCTATAATAAGACTTTAAGTGGGCAAATCAACTAGCAGCCAGCGAGCCAGTGCACGGAACCCCAAAACATCTAACCAGCCAACCAACCAACAAACCAACCGACCAACCAACTAACCAACCAACGAACCAACCAAACATATATATATATATATATAAATATGTATTTGTAAAATTGCAAAGGAAAGAAAACGAACCATACAGAAAAAGCTTTCTTGGTCTCGGCGAGAGGGGAAGAAAGTTTATGCGAATAACAAAATCCAAAGTGAAACCATTTCGAACCCTACAGCGTACTGATCTCATTTCAAAATGCTTACGCGATGCTTAGTTACTTTTTGTTTCCTTTTTTTTCATATAATATTTGTATGTTTGTATACGTTTGTGTGTTTTGCAAACTTGGCAGGTAAATCAAAAAGTAATTTAGTGCGGTTTCAAATTCCTGTGCGCAAAAAAACAAAGAGCGTGAGGTTGATTGTGCCATAATACAATAAAAAATTGTTTGCAAACTTTAAATGAAAATTAGGTAAGCAAGTTAGGGTAAGTTTTATTATCATCTCTTGCCTTAGACCACAGACTACTGATTTTGCGTACAATTTCGCATTTTTTTTTTTTTTTTTTAATTCTTTCCTTTTTATTTTATTCAATCATTGCTAATTTGAACAAATATTGCTGCATTATTCAATAATCCCCTTGGGCGTGGATTTTAGATATTTTACGTTGAATTACGTTTTGCAAATGCATCACGCCCAGTGATCAACAGCCATCATTTAAATATATATACATATAGTTCTACTTAAAGAAGAGTGAATTAATTCGTAGTCGTGTGTTCTGATAAAAAATTTATAGAACTTATAAAGCCGTTACACTACATCTTTTACTGATGAATATGAATATTCTTCGATAGTTGAATACGAAGAATTATATTCATTTGGACTACAGTTGTCTGAATAATCATGATTTTCACATTGCTTTAAATAAGTTTTTCGCTATAATTGTCATGCATTAATTATCGCGGTACGAGAGGATGTGTGAACGTTAACATGAGCACATGACATAGTTTTGCTATTACATCATCGCGATATTCTAAATCAATTTAATCACGTTACGTTAATTTCTTAGTCCACCCATCAATCTCGTGCAAACACTATCACACGGTCGAGTATGAGTCCGTATTGAAGAAAAAGAAGTGCTTTTACAGAATGAATATTCCCGTTATTCCAATCGAAAGAAAAACAATAGTAATTGATATAAAGCGGAAATAGTGGCAATTTTTTATAATCAGCTGATTATTAAGTAGAAGGAAGTATTAAGCTTCTATTTTTCTATTTATCTTCGCCAATATAAAATGTGTCCGCATAGTAGACTTATCTTTAAAATTGTAACATACAGTTGTACTTATGGGATATTATATATAATATCTTATATTATATATGATATCTTGGTAAGAGTGAAATTCTGAATTGATTTGATTTGTCCGCGTCCAACCATTCTTATGTTACGACAACTTAAAGCCTTCGAGATTTGGAAAGCCTTATGAAAAACTATAGAGGAAACATGTACCAAGGGTTGAGATCAAACCTTTAAGCGCAATTACGATGATTTGCGCGCCCGCGGTCGGAAAAACAGCTTGTGATTTCTTATATATATATAGGCTTGATGTGACAGGTATCTATAATTTACTGCGATTATTTCGGATGGAAACGGATAAATTTTAATGTTTAGCACAACGGGAGTTAGAAGAAGAACATCCAATTATTATCATAAACGAGAAATTTTGCATCAAGTTTTCCTTTTTATGGCCTTAAGAACAAAAGGAAAAGCAAACATGGCTAAGTTGGTAGTGGAGGCAGATACAATCCATTTTCAGCATTGTTTTGTGTGAACAAATCGAATTATTTGAAATTTTAAAAGTAGCAGACCGGACTCCATGACATAGCGGGTCGGCGATTGCCCCTGTCTGGTCTTCGTCGTTGATAATGAGAAATGAAAAGTAGCGATAATTGCCCTGTTGTCTACCTTCGGGATAGTAAGCATTATATAAACAAGTAAAAGCACTATAGATATTCTACGCCATCATACATGTAGGATATGTGGTCCGATCGGAGACAAGCGTTCATCCTTGCATGTAGCAAATCCTATTCAAATATTTCCAAAGTGACACCTTGTAGGCTGACCATAAGAAAACATCGCGAACGGACAAGCTTCACAAACACTTTCTCTCACTCTTTCGTCATAATAAAAAGTGAGTTTACCTTAAATCTTTCTGGATGTTGCTTGCACACATGCCAACTTAATATATATCCCATTGTCCCACAAAACAACGTAGGATGTAAGGATTGTGAAAATGGGTCTTAGTTAACTAATTGCGGTTAGTTTTGCATTTAACTCTTACATAAGCAAATGACAGACAAGCGAAACGCTCAAACTAACTACGCTGACACATATCCACACTATGTGACCGTTATTGCATATTTCCGTATGTTGCAAACAAAAGCACAAGGTTAATATAAGCTTATTTCTCTTCACTAGCGCTGCTTAAAACAAACATATGTAATGAGCATGAAAGGATCAAGTGCAGAAGTAGAACAGTAAACGCTTGTACAGAAAAAGTCCACATCCGCCAAGGATAGCATTGTTGCACACTCTGACAAGGCGAACATGCTTGAATATGCGTGTGTCTATGTATCCATGACAACTGGTGCGTGTATTTCGAGTGTTTTATTAACAAAAAAAAAAAATAAAAAAAAAAAATTAGTAAATATATTTTATAACTCTTCTTCTGAATGAATATCTAATTATCTATTTTTGTTGTTTCTTTTTTTTTTTTTTTTTGTAAATTTTTTCTTTAATAAAACAACGAAAGATGTATACATGTGCACACAAACATAACTCTTTCTTTAAGTATGCGTGTTCTTGTGTATGTGTTTGTGTGCGTGTGTGTACACTAAACAGTTAAAAAATATTCAGCAAACAAGACCACCTCTGCTACGCACTAAAACATAGTCAGACGGTTTCTCATTTGTCAGTCGATCTGACAGTGCGCTCGTTATTTAGTCAATAATTTTGTCTGTGAAATAAACAAGAAATAAAAGTCTACACATACACACAATGTACACAAAATTCTTACATATACAACTATAAGCAGACGGAGTCGCACACATGAACACTTTATATATATACTTGCATACATACCATATCATGTGTATGGGTGTAAATGAATATGTTCGTAAACTTTCTTGATATGCACGCAAATGCAAAGCACTGCATACGTATGTGAAATTACACAAAGAAATATACACATGGAGATGTACTCGCACCGAAAGGTACACACATGTGTATATATATATATATATATATATATATGTATATATCTATACAAATATTTCTTGTGATTGTATGTACAAGTACCTCCACTCTGGCGCTTATAAATACTTGGTCGGTCATATTTATGACAGTATCCACGTAATGTGGCGCCAAGCAAGTAGGCGCCAACGACCGACACACCAATATATTGTTTGTTTGTATGTTTCGCTATACTATTATCGTTTTTGTTGCTATTGTTGTTTTGTTGCTAATTCTATCACTACCGCTGTATGGTTGATTTTAGTAGTCGTAGTTGTTGCTTTATTTTGTTTCGTTTCTTTTATTTGTGTAGCAAGTGTGCGAGGTAGTAATATGTTCGATATACATATACATATATATATATATATATATATATACATATATAAATGTATAAATACTCATACATGTAAACGCTTTTATGGCTCATAGAATCACTTAACTGGTTTGTTGCTAGATCGTACGAAACTTGATCTATAAGAAATAAGTGACTGACAATAATCGTACCCAGGCATACACACATATACAAACGAAGAGGAGAAAAAGTGCAATAGCAATAGCAAAATAACACTATTTGGAACTTGATCTAATGTACAAATTTTAAAAATTATATCAAATTTGTTGCATAAATTACGATAAACAAAAGAAAATAAAAAATAAACAATTTTCCCCGAAGGCAAATTCGAGAGCCATCCTACTTAGATTCGACATGAAAATCTCTTATATTAGGTTATATCGAAAAGGATCCCTGTAGTGCATCTTTATACGATATTTCCCTTGGCCAGATAATAGTTGTAGTCTACTGCTAACGAATATGTGAATACCTTTTATTCACTTTGTTAGTGGATATGTGATATACGTAAATATGAATTCACCAAAAGCATCAGATTTTAGGAAATATGGTGTCTACGGATAATGATATTGTAAATCGGACATGTCCGTCCGTTTTTACATGTCTTTGGCAACATTTTCAATTGAAAGCTGATACTTTGTAAATGTATTCGCCTTCCATACCTTACTTCTAAAAGAGAAAATTGTATGAATCCGCATTCGGGTTTCCAAACATTTGATTAGGGTGAAATTTTAAATCAAATAAGCCATATCCACATCCATATCCATTTGCTTGTTGAAATGAACCCATAAAAGCATGGGCTTACCATACAAGCATATCGTAAGATCGTATATATAAAGGCGACACATTATGTTAATCTTTTCACTCGTAACGTGAAAAATACATGTTAGAAGAGAGAGATAAAAGAGATTTTAGATCTGATCATGCCCACTTTTCTGAGCCGATAGCCGCTTTAATTAAGCTTTAATTTCAAATCTTTCTATTATTACTTAGATTACAATTAGAGTCACGGTTGTGGCTTAAATCTTTAAGAAATTAATTAAAGGGTAAATAGCCAAAGATGAACGTATTAGAATAGGGTTCGAGGGGCGCGTAAGTTGGAAAGGTTACAAAATCTCGCATATTTGGCATGCGCCAAACAAGTCTTTGCTTAAAAATGTAAAAAAAAGTTGATAAGTTCGTGACAACTGATTTTGTGATTGCGATCCAGAACCAGTTCTTATAAAGGGGTATATTAAGTGTGTGCGGATGTCTGCAATATCTAGCGAAAATTGAAATAGGCCAACCTTTCTTATGCGGATGCTGCCTGTACATCTGTCCGCCTTTCGTTCAATCCACAAGCGACTTTTTTTCAGATATTTTCATGAAATTTGGTACACGCCACATAATTTAGGCGAGGACAAACGCTATTGAAGGTAGTCGGGATCGGACGACATTTTCGACCATCTCCGACATTATACTTGAAAAGTTGGTATATGAATAACGGTATTCAACGAAGCAGTCTGGGGTATTTAACGGTGCGTCGTGCCCCACTATAACATTTTTACTTATTTTACTTGAATTTAATTTTTTCCGAAAGGCGGTTAGAGAACATTGCCATTGTTTGAAGTAGCAAAGCTTCAGTTACGTTAACTTTAGGTTTACACAACATTTTGATTATTTATTTTTTTGAAATGAAGAGTATTTTCCTCTTTTTGTTTTTTTATTATTTTTGTACTGTTTAAAAAGTATAATAACATAGATTCCCTTGATGTAGGCCATTTTTTAGCTCTTTCTATGATTTCGTTAACATACCAAACATACATTAATGAATTTCTTTTAAATAATTCCCGAAAGTGAATCGCTTAGTTTCTTTTAACAAGAAAAAAAGTACGTCCCTACAATTTCTAAGCTTCATCTAATGCTATTATCTATGTATACGAAATATTGGATAGCGCTAAATTTGGGCCTTAACTGTTGTGTGCTTCGTCGTTGTGTTAGTAGGTGAACGAACGTCTTTGCTAGTTAAAATTTGAATTTCACTTCACACCCTTGCACATATGAAAGAATGTCCACGAAAAACTCAATTATGTGTGCCACTGTATCGCACGCACACGTATATACATACGTATATATATATATATATGTGGTGGGAAGATAGAATCGAGGGTATTTTTACACTTAAAACGTACATATATTTATAACGTATACGAGTTTGGGTAAATATAACGAGACGGCGGCTAAATTCTTTATATACAATTTGCGTACATTTAACATGTGGCGCCAGGAAATAATCTACGCGCTGCCTAACGGATAGCGCGGTTGTATGTCGCTGTTGATGTTTTTTTCTTCTTTTTTTCGTCTTGGTTAGCAATGACTTTTGCCAAATCGCCGACATACGTAACGAACGCATTTGAACTATTTCAAATAGTTAGCCTTTGATAGTGTTTTTATATATTTATTTATTTATTTATTTAGCTTCTTTTTTTTCGTTCATATTATGCTATGGCTTTGCGATAGTGTTTGTTCTTATATGCTCACTTATATGCATATAGAAGCAGAGAATTAGAAGTAAATCGGAAAGCTAAGCGAATATGGAATAGTGCACAGACCGTTAAAGGAGAAAATGATGGACATACCTGTTTCGAGTATGCGACACCAATGTAATGGATTGCAACATACATAGACAGGATCGCATTCGTTTGGACAAGCTGGTAAACGTTTTAGTTGGGATGATCTCTTTAAATCGCGCCAAAGAAATAAACGGCACGCGATAAGATAGGGCTCTTCTCCGAGTATTAATGCGCGTTGGGTGAGAATGCAATTCGCTTGAAAGGTGTGCACAGTATTTCGGGAGGTTGAGCTCAGGTTCGATTGCAAGAATTCGGGGGATTCGTGGCGAGCTTTCACCGCTTTTAACAATAAAGTAATTTGACTGGCTTTCAATTGTTTCATCAAGGCATTGAAATATTGTTCCGGTGGTTGAGCTTTGGATGGATGTGATAAGTCTGTTTGCATTTCTATTACACGATTTTTGTTGCACGAATTGTTGTTGTCGCTGCTGTTCGTAATGCTTTCGCTGTTCGTTGATCCAAAACCACCGCCACAGCAATTGCGAAGAATTTTTGCTGCCGTCGCAGCAAACAAGCCGGTTGTTGTTGAGTTGCTCGAGGTGATTGTTTGAGAGGAGGGTGAACAGTCGCAATTGATTGATTTTTTTATAGGCGATATACGGCGCAGTTTCTTCTGCTGTTCTGATGGCGGTAGATAAACACTGTTGCTGCCGGTGCTTATCTCGTTCAGATTTTCGTAATTGTTGGCGAGCATTATGTCGCCAGTATTTACGATATCGTAACCACCTTTGCTGATGCCACATATCTGAGAGCAATTCATTTCCGATTCTGTAGCTGACATCGAAACTTCCGCGTCTCCATTTATCGCAGACGAATGATTTTGAAAATTGTCGTCCTGATAATCCATCGTTCGCGAAACGTTTAATTCGGGTATTGAACTGTAAGGTGGCGGGGGAGTACTGATCGATCTCGCCTCCCCCGAGTCGTTCGCATAAGCATTGTTGCACGAATGATTTTGATTCCCTTTCTGTTCTGATTGAAGGAGGCGTTGATGTTGAAGGCGATGCAGCAGTGGTGACTTCTTCGTCCCACCGACAGGCCCTTGTAAGTTTTTTGACGCATAACGCCATAGTTCTTTCTTCTCGCTTTGAAATTTCATGGAGAGACATTAAATATGTTGGTAACATCGATCTTATCCTATTTGCATTATTCGCTTTAATAGACTTTTTTTGTTTATTTTATTCGTAAGTTGGCCACTTAATACCGACCTGTTATTATTCTTAAAGCCGGTGCCTTTCAGGTATATAATATATAACTACACTTAAGAATAAATTGCTTTATTTCATTAAAGGTAAAGCAAATCACACGACGTTTCAAGGCAACTTTGTTGAAAATATAAATATGGAATACACATAAAATATGTATATACACATATATATATACATATACATATATATATATATATATATTTATATATATGTACGTATGTATACGTATATATATACAAGTTGAAATTTTTTGTGTTTATTTACACTTTGACTTATTTTTCTCCTTTTTGACTATTAAAATAATCACGGTTTATCACTAGAGCGTTACAATTCACTTGTATAACATGAATGATATGTGTTGTAAGCGCGCAAAATCAGGTTCTGAAATAAGAAAGAAAAAAAAAAAAACGTATGATATTTCTAAAAGAACGTGTCAACAAATGCTGATATTAAAAATTAAAAATGACCTCAAGATTTTTAATTTCACTACCAAGATATACTAATTATATCATTCCATTTATTAGTTAAACCTCTAATGCCAATATTGGTACATTATTATGTTACATTATATTTTATATTGACAAAAAAAAATAAATAAATAAATAAATAAATAAAAAAAGAAAGCAATGTAGCTAAAAAATATAATTTTTCGAATAAATTAATAATTTTTTTGAATCATTAATATCGTTCTTCAGTCAATGGATTTTCTTTTATATTCAGTCATTCAGTTAAACAAATAATTTGAAAATTAAAAATTCAATCAATTTCATTGTCAGGCGTAGATTATCATCTACAAAAAGTTGCTTCGGCAGAAATGGGAGAAGAAAACATTGTTGATAAGCTTCTAAAATTACTAGAAAAAAGTCGGCGGCTCTAGACTATGGCGGAAAATCACTGTTGGCTCTTCAAAAATTTGAGCGCAGATACTCAATGCACTTCAAAGACCTGATGTCATGGTTGAAATGTTCGCCAACTGTGACAGTAGCGGGCAATAAATTCAACGACTTGTGCAAAGACACTGTTGTCTTGTATTATGCGCACACACACACATATATATATATATAGTATATGTGTGTGTGTGCGAGTATATGTGTATAAATGTATATAAAACTTAAAGACAAAAAACCGACTTATGGGTGACTGACATTAACAACAACTAGACGACTAGTACAAGGCACTGGTAAATGATTGCGTTTCTCTTTCATGTTAATTTTGTTATTTCGAATAGCTATCAGCGTCACCGAGTCGGTCTCGTAAGTGAATCTAACTGACAAGCAACTATTTAATCACTAAAAGTCAATCAGTCAGTCAGTCAACCATAACATTAATGCATCGGGTGTGGTTGCTTTAGTTACTGTGAGCTTCATTAAAAAATGCTGTATATATATATATATATTTTTTTTTTTTTTAAATATCATTTGTACATCATGAGTGAGAGTTTCGAAAATAATTCTTGGACATAATTACGCAGGTTTACTTCACACTTATCTACTCTTTCGTTTCTATATTATTGTTATTTAGGTTTGTTTTTTTTTTTGTCTGTTTTTTTTTTTTTTTTTTTTTTTAATTTATGTTCTTTATCGTATTAACGACCTTCTGTGAATGAGTTGTGGCGACAAAGAAAATGAACGGCTCGGTGTAGTTTGACTGCTTAAAAATTAAAATAACTTTGCGTGCTAATATACAAGAAAGTGTATAGCATACAATGCTACGGTGGATAGCAATAACAGTCAGCGAGTCATACAGTCGAAACATCGATTAGACGATTAGTAAGTGAAGGCAGCTTAAATATTAGGCGCCAGTGGGCGCCACTGACGTAATAAAAGAAATAATAGTAACGACGGCGACTTCGTTCATAGCGCCACTAACTCAAGTACATACAGTGAAAAGCAACTAAACCAGATTTTAGACAGACGGAGAGCGGAATACGATTAAAATACGAAATCTTGAAATCACTCAGTTGAGTAAATGTTCATATGTGTGTGTATTAATGAAACAGATACGAATTACGAAAAGCACAAAACAATCGTTGAGATGTTTACTTACATATACTTACAATATCATATATGTTAGTGTGTGCGTGTGCATACAAAATACTTTTTATGCATGCATAAACTTCTCAAGCGAAGAAAAGAAAATACATTTTTGAAATTTGCCAAAACCGAAAATATCGGAGAGAGAACCTGCTCCGATCGATTCATTCTCTTAAAAAATGACAAATTTATTAATATGCGCGCGTGTGTGTGTGTGTGTGTGTGTGTGTGTGTGTGTAAGAAATCGGTTCACAATGTGTTTACTTAACGTGGTAACGTGGTAAAGAGATTTTTCAAATATATCGTGATAATGAATTTCTGGTTTTCTTTACTCAGCGAACCAAATAATGGAGAGCAATAGGTATAGGAATCTGGTTTTTGATCTGAATTCCACTCTCTCCGTTTTTTTTTTTTGCTCTTTCCCTTTTTCTTTCTCTCTTAATCTAATCGTCACCATACAACGATATAGTTAGTGATGTTAACTCTCGATTTTGTTTTTGAAGAAAATAAGGGAGATTTCATGCAACACAAATACGCACGCACACAATGCACACAATGCACACACACACACACACACACACTTTAAGGTGAATCTTTTCGTACTCAAAGTTTATGTAAGAAATTTATATAAACATGTGGATTTAGAGCGAATCAAATTTCTTTTTCGATTTTTGAAAAATGGATTTATATATAATCCCAGTGTAATAAGAACACTAATGCGTGCGTAAGCAAAATTTGGATTTCATTAAAAAAACAATCAATACTTTTTGTGTGCATGCAACGGCTTCAAATTATGGATAAATAACAATTTAAAAAATTGTTGAGTTACCGCAAAGGCATACATTTAAATGCTCATTCAATCCCAGACAACCATCGAGCATTTAATATTAGATTTATCCCTGTTACTTAAAAACATATTTGCTGTCCTTTTCAACACATACGTAAATCATATATAATAGCAATGTTTATGATCTATCCTCCCATAACGATACTCTATATAACTAAAAGTCAGAAACTCGGAAATTTCATGTTTTTCGTCCACCTAAACTAACTGTTAAAAATTTTGGTTTGATTTGAGTTTTGATTGCGAAAACTTAATAAACATTACGAAGTGAATAGAGTTTCACCATAAGCGCTCACATGTTTATGCAAAACACTATATCGTATATCATAGCGGAAATTCCATCAGTAAGCCTTTGGAATCAATTGGTTCTCGTTTTGTGTCCCTTTTCTTTATAGGTAAAATTGAATTTGTCGCTACTTGTCGCAATGTGAACCAAATTAAGACAATTGACGATATATTCAGTCCTATGCTCACCTTTTGCTGAAGAGAATTGGTTTTAGTCTTCAATTAATTACCAAATATTATAAACCTTTTCCTAGAGTAAATCTGGTAATAACTACGAGCTTCGAAAAAAATAAAAGAAAAGATTACAAAAAGAACATAAGTTGGAATTGTCCATGCAAGCATTTCTATTCGTTATATATCCAGAATTGCGGGTTAAGTATCAGCGAGTATATTTAGTCGATTCAGCTCAGTAGGCAGCCTGTGGTCAGAATATCCGTGGCCGCAAAAGTAAAAGAAGAAGTGAAACATGGCGTGTATGTATTAGTTAAAAATGGTTGTCATGCGCACAATACTTAACTGTAACCTGCAATCCTCAGTCCGGTATGAATTTCAAGATATTTGCAAAATCATGTTAAAAGCTAATCAAATGACGGACCCGATGAGCACATAGCAAACAAAGAATAAAAATGTGCATAGCCATTTACGATCAACTGACTAATATACGTACAATTAATAATGGACTTTACAATTTCTATTCGGCAGATTTCTCTCAGGTTATTAATATTTTATTATTATTGTTTTTTTACTTAAAATTGCAAAGACAATTAAAAATCCACCAAACATAAGTGGAAGGCTGCAATTATATATGAAGAGTTAATATATATATGTGTGGGCTAAAACGAACGTCGTCTAAGAAATTTGTTGTTCGTATCAATGAGTCCTTATATTGTAAGCCTTGGAGAGATGTGTGGAAAATTTTCAATTAATTTCTTAAAGTCCCTTAAATTAATAATAACGGACGAGCTTATCCATATTGTTATCGCCGTACACCATGCAAACTATTCGAATATGACATTTGACAATCTATTCCTTGCATACGAATGGAGAGAGAAAGAATTTCTTATAAAAATATCTAAACGCAACCTGCAGCTATAGCATAAGGAAAATATTTTACACAAATTTACACAAAAACAATAATTGATGGTGTAGTGCTAGTGTCAATCTAAAGTTGCCAAACAACTATTCATGAATCAAACTTTAGTACACGTGAGCAAACTCTTTTACTCGATTGCTTATATGCGATTTTTATGCGCGACTTAAACTTAAATATATCGATCTTTAGATATTTATAAAATCTATTCTTTCTTTACAAAAGATAATTAGGTACTTGTTATCCGCCTGAGTGGCCTGAGTGACGAGTAGACAAAGAATCTCGATTAACAACTCAATGGTCGTGGGTTCAAATCGCAAGTGGGGTTGCCTTAGCCGCTAATGCTAGTGCTTTAAGACTTCACTCTCGGAATTTATTACTCTGGCCCAATTAATTATAATGATAACAACAATAAAAATAATATTTACAGATAATATGCGACAGATTTCCATCAATTTGTTTCCAAAAATTTCTACGCATAAAGTTAATTTACGAGAGGAAAAAAAAGCACTCATTAAAGAAACAACGCATCTATCTGTATATGTATGCGTTCGATTACGTGAGAATCCCGGTCTTGTCACTTATTATTTGACATTACAAGTACGCGTTTATTGTTATTGTCACCAATAAGACGCGACAGGTTGGCGCTATTATTAGTTCCTTAATTAATCAACTACACAACAACCCCCTACCTCTCCCTATGACTGCGAAAGTCGTTTTCATAGTGATATCGCGTCGTGAGCTTTATTGTTATCATTGATTTTGTCAATTAGATTGTAATTTAAATAAATTCAAAAATAAGAAAATTACTCCTAGCGTTCGAATTAAAATTTGATGTTCATTAATAAGCTGCTGTTGCTCCCGCGCTCGTTTCTTTCCAGCAATCAATTAGAAAATGATTGCTCTCAATTAAATGTGCTAAGCCAGTTCTTTGAGAAAGGAGTCGACTAGACGTACCGTTCACGGGATATATTGTATATACGCAGCAGTAAACAGATGTCTTTAAAAACATAAGGTGGATGCCTGTCGGGAAGAGCATGCCTAGTAGCAGCAAACAGGAAAAGTAAATTTCTATCAAGAATAGTAATGGAGTAAGCGGGAGGGACGTTGCAAGAAGGTGTTCCTTTGCCAATCAGCGAAGGGGCAAAGTCCATGTAATACTTGTATTTTTGCGAGTTTCAAACACACATTAACCTAACGGTGCTTTTTGCTTGAAACTTCTCGAGAGAATCAGAGACGGACCGAGAGCCGGACTGATAAATATTTTGAATCGATGCAGATATTTGCAGCTTCGACGAGCGGAGGCTGTCTATTAAACTTATTACCAATGGAATGATAAAATTAGTATAGTATTAGTAGTGTTTTCTTGACATATACTAACGAAATAGAAGAATATTCATTAGGTCGTACCGTACGCAGTATAAAGTTAGTCGTCGGCTAATTTGTATCTTTTCCAATCTGGAAATATGATGAAAGAGGAACTTACTTGTTTACGTATATTTTTCTGCTTTTTTTCATTTCTGGCATGCGCGTGCATATGTATTTAACGTTGTAATAAAACGTTTCCGTAATTGAAAGAAGTCATCGGATTCTTAATCCATCAAATTCAATGCTTTTAGAGGAAAACTTTGTCCCACGATCTTATAAGAATTGATTTTTATTTAGTTTCCAATAACTTTAGAAATTATGCGCACACAACTAGAAAAATTCCTTTTTGAATTTGCTTTCGTGGTTAGCTTTCGCTTGTTATTACGTCCTTTCACATAGAAGAAAAAATTTTTTTTCTTTTTTTTTCTTAATTTATATATAAACACATAGTAACATTGCTCTCTTCTAAGACGTAGACAGAGATGGACGTTGAACATGCGGCACTAGGTTATATTCGAATTATAACAACAACAAAACAATGTAAACTGCTCACATACAATGGCCGCATTAATTATAAGACAGCTCTTAGAACTGACAAGAATTATTGTTATTCTCGATGTTTTACTTCGACCACGTTTGCTAACGTTGTTGTCGTTGTTGTTGTTGTTGTAGTTGTTATTGTTGCTGATTTTTTTTTTTTTTTTTTACGGACTTTGGCGTATGTTCAGAGATACACACATATGAGCTCGAATTACGTATGTATAAGATCGTGTATCGTTATGGGTTTGAAGAGTCGGCTCGTGTGTGTATATGCGTGTGCGCAAATAGATTGAAAGGTTTTTTTTTATTTTTTTTATTTTTAATATTCACGATATATTTTTACACAGCGTTCTCGATCAAAAATGCATGTAAGTATGTAAGACGGTGCTTGTTTCTGTTACCCTGTTTCTCGTGCGCTTGGTTTGCTTGCCCGTTTGTTTATTCGCCTGATTTGCTTTCTTAGCTATGTCGATAGACTGACTGACAGACAGCCAGCTATGTATTATATGTATATTGTTTACAGATGGATATGTGTGTTGTTCTTGTTAGTACTACACTACTACTACTACTACTACTACTACTACTAGCAGCGAAAGAATGTAACGACACATTCAATAAACGAATGTTAACCACTGCAGCAGTGAGCGATTATTACGTGCTTTGAATTTTAATTTTTCCCTTTTTTATATTATTACTATTTCATTTCTTGAGCAGTAGCTGAATATGAACGATGCATGCGAGCGGCCTTTCTTTCCCGATTTTCTTCGATTTCACATGAATTCTATTTGTAATCAAACGGAAAATATCTAACGGATGGGTTCTTCTTGCTCATGCCAGAGCACCTTTTACTTTGTTTATTGCACTTTGCGTTTCAATAGAAATTGCGTATAAGAACGAACGCTGGCTACGTTATTGTATGATATGTACAACAATAGGATATGTGTAAGTCGCTGTTTTTGTTATTGTTGTATCTTTGATATGTTTACGTTGAAATTATTTGATTTGGCTTGATATAGCTCCCTTTTTACTGACTATAAATTTTTAATAACTATTTTTATATTTTTTTTTTTTTTTGTCGTCGTTTCTATCATTATTATTCTTATTACTTATATATATTTATTTATTTTATTTATTCATTTATTTATTTATTTATTTATTTATTTTATTTATTTATTGTTTCTTTTTTTTTTTTGATTTAACACATACACACCAACTTATGCAGATGTTGATTATTCTGACAAAATAAATAATTTGGCGTTTGTGTGGCCAGCGCTGATGACGATGTTTCGGTATTTATGTGTTTTCGATGATTTTGTTTGTTGTGTGTTTTCGTTTTTTTCGTATATTTTATACTTATTCACGCCGAAAAGTGTTGTTAAGAAAACACAAACGACTAGGCAGCCTGCTAGTTTTGACCGATTGGTAGATTGGCTTGGCTAGCCATTAATATTAGGATCAAATCGCACAGCGCAAAGGGGGAGACACGGTTACGGCACGTAGTGTAAAATTGCGATAAGAACCATTAAATAAAATACAAATGAGAGTCGATTCTCCCTCTTTTTTTGTTTTTTTTTTTTTGAAAAAGAACCGAATGAGCAGGCGAGCAAAACGACTCAGTGCTTTTTCTTATTTTTTTCTTATTTGTGTATATGTTTGTATATGTTCTTCTCTGGCACGTATAATAAATATTCGCACAAGAGTATCTGTTTATTTGTAAGTAAATAAAGGCAACGTTTTAAGAACGAAAACTTTTACGCATACATGCTTATGAAATATAACGCATAAATTGGTTCGGTAGCTTGCAATTAATTTTACTTCATTTACTTTATGCGATTCTCCTTACGATACACTTAAAAATTCAAATTTTCCTTTACTTTTCTTTTCTTTTTTTTTTTTTTTTTTTTTTTTTTTTTGGTTTTAAACTCCCATCTCATCCATCTCATAATTATGGCATTTTAACACAGATGCTATTTTCAATGTGCGCACATATATGCTGCATACACATACATATACAAAATTCTTTCCACATTTCATTTGCATTTCCTTCTTGTATTTCTTTTTTCGTTTGTTTTCTATTCGTTTTACAATCCGACACTAGTCGTTTTAAAGCACAAAACACACTTTATTTTTACTCACAGCGTTTTAGCTCTCATTTTATTTATACCATATATTCTTTTTCCTTTTAGATAACTGGCATATTTAGTTTTTCATTTTAATAGTCTTTACCAACATTTTTTGATATATCTTTTTAAGCCTTTAAATAAACATAAACGCGCGCACGCACACACACACATAGATAGATAGATAGATAGATAGATATGCAAGTAAGATATTAATTATTTGTGTTAAATTCATCCGAAAGATATGCGTTTAGTATGAAACTAAGTATCAGGCCACAATTATTTCGCTTTTCTTTGTTAATAACGGACAGCATGTTACACGGACTAGTTTCGAACGGCAACTAAATTCGATAGATACACAGGAAATTATTCTTGCCTCTCTTAAGTTAACGCTACACTTCCATCCCCTTCCCCATCCCCCTCCACATATCCTCCTTCGCATCTACCATCACATAGCTCGGCTCGGCCATCGATAGCACTACTTCTCTTTCGACAATTTCTCTTTGATTCAACTAAAGAGAATGAATAAATAAAGATGTTTCACTGGATATTTTGAATCGCTGTAGCAACACTTAAAATGCCCATGAAGACAGCAATCGGTGGCAAATCGTAACAGACTTCTATCTGTTAAAATTTATATGTAGTAAAAGAAATCCAACCCTTGCCTCTCCTTATTGGGAACTTGAGTCATTTTTCTTTGCATATGTGACGATAGGCAAAAACACTAATAGTGTGTGTTTACAGATGCATGCAAATTGCGCCAGACATGCTTTTACGAGGTTTGTTTCATTTTGATCACTTATACGTACGTTATATATATCCCTAATGCCTCATTACTCATTCACAGTTCCACATAGCTCATTCATATCAATAATAACATTTGGACGGCTATACTCAAAATAGGAAAAGGTGTGTTCAATTAAAATATAACCCGGACATTGACCTATAAAGAACGTAAAGAAAAATTGAGAACACGATCTCAAAAACCTTAGAAAACAGTCCAAAGTAGCTAAAGAAAACAGAATAGGAAACAATTTTTGTACTTTCTGAGGAACACTTGGAAAAATTTTGAGTTTTCTTTACTATAGCTAGGCCGTGGATTAACAGCAGAAAAAATATTGGGCGCACTTCACTAGTTGAAATGTTGATCATGTTTAGTTGATAAGCAGAATCGCTTAAGCAGGGTATCAAATGGGTTTTCGGAGTTTAAGAATTTTATTTATGTTTTCTTAAGAACATCAACATATATATATTAACAATTAATGCAATAAAAAAAGCTTCAAGGCCTTAGGCGAATTTGAACTTTGTTATCGTGAGATTTAGTAAAAAAGAAAGAAAGGCTTTTTATCAGAGGGAAATAAATATGTAGAGCACCCAAGAAAGGTTTCAAAATAAAAAACAGAAAAGTCTCAGTAACTTAAATGTTTCTTTTGCAAATAACAGTGGTAGCGCTATTAATTAGTAACCATTTACTCGCTTGCTATTTCAGTCCCATTATTTGTGTAAGCAAAAATTCCGTTGAAGGTTTCGAGAACTCGTTCCTGAAAAATATCTGTGTGCCAGCTCTTCCACTTGCTTTGCTATAAACATACCTGCAGAGCATCCATGATAACCCATGAAGACGATATTTTAGTTATATACGAATACGACGAACGTCAGTGTGCGAAACAAAGTAAGCCATGGAAAAATGTTTACGATTCTAGAGTCGATTTCGAATTATGAATACGAAGATAATGTGTTTTTAAATTTTAAATTTAAACCACGGGTTGGCACAGAAGATATAACAGAGACGTTATAAGCGACGAGTGAAGAAGCATGGATCAGGAAGACAAACCAAGAGGTATATTTCAAGATATTTCATATATGCAGATAATTTAAAACCTTCAACAGAATTGTTGCCCTAACAAATAATATGAGAATGAAACAGAAAGCAATTAAATAAATGTTAATTAACAGTGCCATTGCTGTTATTAATGACAGACACAACAAAAGTCCCTGAGATTCTACTAGTTTTTATTTTCAAACATTGCTTGGTCGCTCTACATAATCAAATCTCTCTGTTTTCTATAAACAAATTTTTTTTCAAAGAAGTTTGTAAACAAAGCGAATCAACATAATTTTGTACACCCTTTAGTGAGCCACATACCACTAACTGCAAAAAATTCTCATGACCAAATGTTATCTTACTGGGGATAGGATGTCGACAGTAAATAATGATAAAAGCGTCAATATGGCAATAATTGATTTACTGACCGTCTACTCCATCTTAGATAGATGTCCAAGAACTTTGTTTGTTGTTTCATTCTTGGAACTTTTTTAGTTAATAGAAAATTTGATTAAACATATCATTCAAGTCAATCAGATCAGATATGTTTTCATTTCACTAGCAAAATACGAATCCTTTTAGTCGTTAAAATATTTGCTCAGAGTTCCAATGAAATCAATAAAAAATATTATATATGTATTAATAAAGATCAACATTACATAAAGATAAGGCAGATACAATTAATGGCATGCTTTCATCCAATATACACTCATCGAGACGAAAATCAAGAGGAAAAGTACAAGTCATAGCTATTAGGGAGGATAGGGCAAACCGAAACGCCTAAGCATTGCGAATTAGTAAATTGCAGTTGCTGTTAGTGTTGGCGCAGGCGTTTTCATACGTTTTTAGTCATCAAAAGCTTAAACATTTACTCGCATCGTTTCTTTTCTTTTTTTTTGCGTTTAAGCCGATAAAGTGAACATAAGGTTTACCCTTCGAACACAGGCAGTTGCCATCTCCGTTAATATAATCATCATTATGCTTTGTATCCGTACACACCTGTGTATGTTTTCCCTTTATGTATACATATATTCACCTAAATATGTATTTAGTAATTTTCTTCCTTTCCGTGGTCATATACAAATAAATATGGAAACGTACTATAAAAATTTGCAAACTATTTGCGAAATATGAAACTAGTATGGAAGAGCTTTGAAGGCTTTATTGTAACATTCAATGCTAATTAACATAAAACTTTCAATTAATTTTTCCACATCCATCTCTCCCTCGGTCATGGATTTTGGATTCTTCAAGTTACAAAAGTTAAACGAGGAAAGTTTAGCTTATAGGTACGTACATATATTGTTAGACCAGCTAATATTCTATGTTATGAAAATAGTCTTGGAAATATACGAACAAAACTAAAATAACTTTGAAAAAAGAAACAATTCAGTGATATCTACGATCTATTATAGATTAGAAGCTTAAAGCAGCTGCTTTTGAACCACTGAGGCTCATTGAAAACACACACGAAGGCATATATACGTCTATATATATATATATTTATTTATCCACTTAAGTAGGCAGAGTCTTGACTTACAACTCAATTGGCGTGCGTTCAATTCGCAAGCGCGCTAGAGTTTTCAATAAAGCCTTAAAACTTTAGTCTTAGAATTTATTCTCTGCCTAAAATTAACAATAATAATAATATATATATTTATATACATCGTACTCTCTTTTTACACGATAGGCACATTCGCAAAAAAATTCTTGTCAAAAAAACCTAAATGGAAAAATTGGTGATTGGTTCCATACTCAAAAAAGCAGCTGAAAAGTACAATAAATGATATGAAAAAAATTCTTATTAGAGTTCACTTAAGAGTTTTCTTCATTTTAATTCATTAAATATATTATAAAACATAAATTATACTTTGAAAAACCAAACTAAAGAATACATGACGTTTCTACTCTATGCGTAACTCATGGAATTCGAATCACATACGCATATAATAATGCAAATTTTTAAGAAGTGCTGCAAAAATTCATAGAAACATAAAAAAAAAAAAGAATAATTCATCAGAAGAATTCATAAAAAAAAAAATTCATAAAATATTGAAAATCGTGTTAAAACAAAACATTTCGTGTAAAAACATTTCATATAAAAAGACAATTAGGTGTACACACAAATACATCAAAGGGGTTTCAAATTTAAAAGTAATTTTCGATCTCGAAGAATATTCAAAATCGTGTTAAAACAAAACATTTAGTGTAAAAAAAATTCATATAAAAATACAATTATGTGTACATAAAAGGAGTTTCAAGTTTAAAAGTAATTTTCGATTTCGAAGAATATTCAAAATCGTGTTAAAACAAAACATTTCGCGTAAAAAAAAGTCATATAAAAAGACAATTAGGTGTACACACAAATACAAAAGGGGTTTCAAGTTTGAAAGAAATTTTCGGTTTCAGTCCAAAATTGACGACATCACCAATTACTTGAAAACGCTCGCAAAAGTGAAAGAGTCGAATTTCTGAGTTTAGTTTAGAATACTTCTGAATGCCATCCTGCACTAATCGAAGTTTCTTTCGTGTTCTTTTGTAAAATTAATTTTTTGATTTTTTCTTCCTTTTTATTTCTCTTAATCCTATTGAATCTTTCATATTGAGAAGGAATAAAAATAACTAAACGAAACACTAAGGTGAATATGAAAATACAAATGCGTATGAATGTCCTGATTGATACAAATATTCTTTGGTTTAAAAAAAGAAGAAAATTGTCTGAATTGTTGCATACACTGATTATCACACTCAACGTTACGTAGGACTATTAAGATCTCATGCTAAGGTTGCTTTCAATAACTTACGCTTTTACAGAAATGCAAGTTTCTATATTAAACAAACTGATATCAAACTACAGCAATATGTATGTGTATAAGTATACGGGCAAGGAGATACCTTTAAATCGCCTCCAATTCTCTGATAATATTTCCCACTTCCCAACCGTGAAAAAGGACTAAAGTATAGTTTTTCTTGCCCAGAGTCGGCCCGAGTAATGAAATAAGCATAAGCTGTGACCTTACATTGCTTTATGTAGATTATTGCTGCGAGCGATTGTTTTTATTTCTCCCATGAAACTCGAACTTTTTCGTAAACCTCAAAGAAAACCCACAAGAATATCCTTTCATCTTCGATATTTATAATAATTTAAGTAAACGCAAGCACACATCTCTTCAAAATTTTCCGCAAGTAGCAGAGCAGAGCATGAGAAATTCGTCTTAAACTAAAGGCGACATTCTTCTTGATTTTCATTGTTATTAAAGTTTTTATTTATCTTTTTTAACAACTTTGCTTAGATTGCAATGCTGTCGACAATTGAAATAAGCTGGCTGATCAAGCCTGGTTTTGCGTTTGTGTTTATCCGGTGCTTGTTTCGATCTTTGTTAAACGCGCGATCATATTTACCAAAGTTTCAATCCATCCAAACGATATATAAGGGCACCCTACACTCTTGATTAGCAAAACTTGATCTCAATCGTTGTACATTTAGACAAAGATAAACTGCAAGACACACTCGTCCGCATTTCTTATTCCGTTCTGACAATTCCTTATAAAAATGACTTTGCATAAAAAATCTTTCCACACACACATTTTTCTCTCTTTTATTAAAAAAAAAAAAAGAAAAACAACACACACACACACAAAATAAATGAAAAGGAAAAATCAGCTAAAGCATATTTAAAGATCGACTCTTGCCATTAATTCAATTTTCTGAAACGAGTGACTGAAGTTGTTATTATTTCGCCTCGACTTGTTGTATTTTTTGTTATGCTCTACCGAAACTTAACCATTCATTATGGAGCGTTCATCTCCTTTGGCTGCTAAATTATTTCTTCTTTCGTCTTTAAAATGTATTCGCGTATCATCACCAAGGTTGTGGTCATTATTAGTGTCTTTACCTGTATATCTTTCGTGTACGACGCCACAACACACTTATATATACACATATATATACACATACATACATACATAAACATACACAATTCAACCATCTATCGAAATGTTTTGTTTGTCTTTATGACTGCCTATCTGCCCGCTTGGATGTTTGTCGTAGCGTCCCGTCTGTTTATACATTCGTCTCATTGAGAGCGATTAGTGTGTGTTCTGGAATGCATGCGGTCTATATCCCATTAAGGAATTTTATTATTTGTTTTTGTGAGTAAATTCTAAGAAGGAAAAGAACGTGTTTTTTATATAAAATAGGTTCACCAACTGATAATTTCATCCAACGAATTATTGTATATTTACAACTTTACGCTTTTCACAACTTTTTGCCAACGATCAAGATTTCCTGGTATTAGGTTTCAACATATATTCTTTTCTATTATGTTGTATCAATATTTACACTGTTTCAAGCATAGCTCAATATATGTATATATAAATATATATATGTATATATATATATTTTTTTTTTCTTTTTTTCATTCTTTTTTTAATATATTTTTTTTTCTTCTTAACTTTCGCACCGATGACTGAAATATGCGAAATATTTATTCATCAATTTGTTTATCATTTTATTTATCATAATATAAATAATTTAGACGTTTTATAACACACCGATAATTATGTAACGTGTCTACTGAAAAACTCGATGCGCTAACAATAAAATGGAAATGAATCATAAATACGTTTAAGGTTCAAAATATTCAATTTTAACTTTGAACTTGAGTCTTTCAAGCCCATCGCCCATTCTGTTTTGAATAAAGGGATATTTTTTATATATCCGGTTAAAACTTTTTTGTTTAGCAAAAAACTCTTGAAAGGTAAAAATTCTTTTGTGATCTGGGCATAGACGAAATTCTTCTCCAAATGTTTCTGCTTTTCTTACTACTATCGAAAGCTATGATTGGGACGTATATTGCGAATGATGACAAAATTTTCCTACTAGCGATCTCACTTCTATTTTATGCAGGCAGCTTTAGTGCATTATAAGATATGTAAATTTCTTTTTATAATGCTTGTAATTCTTTTGAGGTTATGTTGCAGAGTAGTTACTTTTAAAGTTTTAAGTACTCCGTTGAAGCTTGAGCAGAATTCTCGCTTTCAAGTTGCTCTCCTAACTCCACATTTGTGCTTGCGCTGCCACTAAGCTTTTGAAAAATTCGAATTATTTTGTACATCTCCGACTAGCGATTTTAACGCGATAACAGAAATTCGCATACGACTGATAAAAAATTCGCGTCAAATTGCCAAATATTTGTGAGGGACGCCCATAATTAGCTGTTTTAACATGAGAATTTAACAAAATATTGGCATCTCTGTCGGTTTATTGTTTTTGTCGATCACCTTGCGTTCTGACAAGGATGATTCCGTCTCCGAGATCGGGAATACGAAGAGTAACACTTGATTACAGAGAAAGCGGAGAGAATAAAAAAAAAAATTTGTCTTTAGAGAATCTAATCACATCTATTATGTTGGACTGACTATATACTGGATCCTTAATGTACCAATTGACTTAACGTAAAATAATGTGCATTGTTCTTAATATAATAATTACGAATACCTTAACAATAATGCAAACATAACTTCCACTTTCTTGAATCACATCGTGTGACGTTCTTATTATATCAAATTCCTGGAAACAAGTTTTTTTACCTCCCTGCAGTCACTTTTTTTTTTTTTTTTTTTTTTTTTTTTGGTTACGTGTAGTTATATCATCTGCTACGCATGGGAAATATATTAAGTTTACCACTTTATTCGATTTTGTGAGAGATCCGCGAGAGGCTAGAAAATATTCTCCGGAGATGCAGACACGACACATACATCTGTTTTGCTTTTTTCTTTCCGCGTATACAAATACTAAGCGATTATTATCGGAATCAATGAAAAATTTACTAAGAAATTTTTTTATAGTAAATTAAAAATTATTAGGAACAATAAATTACGTAATATTGTTTTCGGTTCTATTAAAAACAATTCAAAATAAACGATTTAAGATGAAATCGTAGAGATAAGTATGTCCGATTTCGAAGGTTTCAAGTCTTCTCAAAAATATGTCTAAATATTGCTTTTACATAATATTTTTATGGAATTTGCTGCGAACCCTTTAAAAAAAGTGAAGTTCAAACTGCTGGTTGAGTGATTCTTGCTCTTTACACATGCATATCTGATGGCATGAGACGGCAGTTAAATGGTTATAATTGTGTTAGCGTATGCTCCTAAGTCATACTGGTTGTATATTAGCTGATGGCGCCTTCAATGGCTTGGGAATTGTGTATAAAGTTGAATGCATTATAACGAAAAACATCGTTTTTTGTTTTGTGTGTTTGTACATTTATGCACGCTCATGGCATTGTAAAATGCAACAAAGGTTTTAACTTTGATCTGTTTACTTGAGAGTTTAGCGAAAATGTTCTTCAAAAGGGAGAGAGCGAAAGAGACACCTTAATAAACATAATTTTAAGCATTTTTTTTTTCTTTCTTTGTTTGCTCACTGTCGACATCGTTGGCATCATGCTAAGTTTTTCGATCCCTTTGTAACATCTAAAATTATGCATTAAAGGCTTTCCCTAACTAAACTAACTAGCATGCGATTCCGAATCAATTTACCTATTTTTATCGCATCCTGTGTGTTTTGTGTGTGTGTGTGTGTGTGTGGGTGTGTGTTATCGACGGTTTCAAAATATGAATTGTTTTAAATAAAAAATTTGTAAAACTTTTATGTATTTTTCGAAAGCCTTCTCATATTAAAAGTATACACCGACGTGAAGACAAAAGATGTCAAAAAATCATATTCATGAAAAGACCGATTCTGGGTCTTCGTTAGTCGAGGAAAATTACGAGTTTTGTTTCAAATGTTAGTTGAGAGGAATGCCAGAGATTTTTTTTTTTCACTAATGTTTGATCAATTCTATCATTCATGCATTTAAATAAAAATTGATTGATTGATTGATTGGTTGATTTCCCAATCATTTGAAGACTAAAACTCCCTGATTGTAAAATATATAGATTTGGAAGATTCAAGTCCAGGAAGAGAAAGAAAGAAAGACAAAGTCCAGCATAGAAGCGTAAATGAGAAATGTTGGATCATACTGATCACTGATCAATTATTTATTATTAAATGAATTTTCTTATTGAAACTGTAAATATCGCATGTAACTTACCTCTTGAAAGTAGTGCAATATTTTTTTTTTATTTATATTTGAGATTTTTTTTTCTTTAACTTTTACTCGCGTGAATATACACTAATGCGTGCAAATGTTGTTTCAATAGAAAAAGTTAATAGAAAATTGAAAGAAATTAATTAATAATAACTGGAGCTTGATTTTTGCGCTTTTCTTTCCTATTTTTAATTTTTATTTTTCTTCTTTTCTTTTTTTTAACACTATTATCAGCAGGCACGTGATTGTGTCTTTTGTATTGAATTAATAATATTTGGTTATGAACTTTTCTTAGTCATGTTTACATGTGTACTAAACGGGAAAGTTTGCTTCGAGGCTTCTTTTATACAATGATGATGATGATGCCACAAGCCAGTTGTTACGGATACGCGGGAAACTTGTAGTCATATGTTTCATTCAAGAAAGGATATCTTTCTACGTTCTCTGCTTAGCTTATATATCTTTTACGCACATACATTTACGCTAACACACACTCACAAAGACAGCAGCGTCCTTTTGCCGGTCGCCATTCATCCTGACTCCTGAATTTCAACAACGGCTGACTCGCTGGCGCACAAATGCAGGATGTTTTTATTTTTTTACTTAATACGTGTTTATTTTATTTTTTTCGTTTTCTTTTTGTCGCCACAACAGTAGTCTCCGTTTGTTTGTTAGTTGCATTTAGTGTTTTTTTGTTTTTTTTTCTTTTTCCTTTTTTATGTTTGAATTGAAGGAAATAATAATCAGGCTAATATGCTTCTAACTATTTCGGAAATTTGAAATCAAAATTACTGAATATTTAATATGAAAATATGACAAAGTGCAGTTAATTGTTTTTCTCGAGGAATACTCGTTAAATATTAGCATTAGCGTCCAGGAGTGGAATATCCATAAAACAGTTTACAACAAACTAACAAATTGATTTACACTTGTTATACATAAGGCTTACAACTCATACCTTTTCGAAAAACATCAACAATATTTTGCGCAGAGACATTTGAATACTTATTAGAGTGGTCCATCCAATCCATTAATTTTGAATGGAATGACGGACGAGATGAGAGAGAATGATGCAAGTTATTAAATTTCACGTATATACATGTGCTAAAATGAACGAACCTGAATGATGAATAATCGTCTCGCATAGAAGACGTCTCCCCACAAATGTCTAAAGTGAAAGTAAAAAGTTGTAATTACTTAGATGGTTAGTATTAAACGTGAAGCTAGGCAGGTTGGAAGAAATTTGTGAAACACCCTAGTCTTTTTTAACTACACACGTGAATATACTGATATGCGGACACACACATACACACACACACACACACACACACACGTACATACATATATATACTGTTTTCAAAAAGCAAACAATATTAAATAGGACTAAATATATTTTATTTTATAACGCGTTCAAAACAAAAGACGGTCGCCACTTGACTTAATTCTTTTGAAGGAATATAGAAAAGAAGACTAGAGAGGAAAACACCATCACCATCACCATCACCATCGCCATCGTTATCATCATCGCCATTACCATTACGGAACAATGTGGTTCGAAGATAACTAATATAATAACAATAACAAATTACTATAACACAGTAGAGTCGACAAAATAATTATGGCAACTATTTGGCCATTCATCCGCACCAACCAAAAAATTCCTGTTTCTTCTGGCGACATTCGTCGTCTAGTCCCCGTGGTGTCGAAATCTATCTGAATGCTGCGCAGTTTTCTGTTTCGATTTAAAACGTTCTTGGCTGCCGGAGTGTCTCACAATCAATTCTAACGGTTAGAGATTCAATACACACAGAAATCATTATCATCGCAACCTCAACAGCTAAATGATGTGGAGGGAATGTCATCATCATCAGCTACAACAAAAACAACGCGTAAATCGCACCCCAATTGATATTGTGTTCTCTCGTAAACTTAGCGTCATTGCTCGTTAATTTTTATACCATTTGACGAATATAAACACATATAAATTTATATGTATATATATGTTTATAAACATATGTACATATAAATGCGTATACGTATGTATATGTGCATGCTTATACTATGCACGCTTGTTCGTTCAACCAAAGGAAATCGCACTATCAATAGATACTCTTTGTGGAAGTGTATATATGCGTTTGTGTGTGTGTGTGTGTGTGTGTGTGTGTCTAGATATGTTGTCTACACTATTCGGTTTGTCATTATTTTGCCACCAATTTCAAATAATCGTAAGAATGTCACACTTAATGTCTATAAAAATGATTACAGAACAAATTTTTCGAACAAACACACACACATACACACTAGTGTTCAGTAAACATAAACGAATAGTTAACTAATAAAATAAATGCATGTGTTTGTGGGTATACTGTCTACTTCATATACGCTTTGTTTTCTTGAAAACGCACAAATTTTGATTTAATGGCGTCTTCTCTCCACGCTTTCGAAACATATTAATATTAAATTAGGAATCTTTTGTCAAATACGAACCCCGGTCTTAGCTCAACTAAAGGAGAGGGAAACGTATGGATATCGAACAGCAGGATATTGGCCTGTCTACAAATTGTGAACCGTATCGAAAATCACGCGCAAACACAAACATGATAACTTGTTACTGCAAATAACACAAGCGCAACGCTTTGTTTGATGATCTTCTGTAGTTTTTTTTTTTTTTTTGGAGTTCTCTCGTTTGTAATGTCATACGTTTTCTTCATAATTGTCTAGAAGCTTATGCTACATGAACTCTAAACATATAGCGATCTTTTCGCTTCGAGCCCAATCTGGTTCAGATAATGAGAAACTCTCCGAGCTCACGCAAGCGTAGGGTACTTTTAACGACATAATATAACGCAGTTACAACGCGAAACAAGAATTTGCAAACTGCGAAACTCGATCATTTAGTGTTCTAATCTATAGCTCAATCCTAGTATGGCACGCTATTCTGTCCAGTTAGGCATTTTTCTAAAGCAATCGCATCAATCATGTTATCCCGCCTAAAAATTAGTTCTCCAAAGTTTCGATTGCGGAAAAACGAATAGCACGCTTCGTAATAGTAACAAGAAGAAAGAAAAAGAGAGAGAAGAACAAGAGTAATGGTTTTTAACGGTCGGTTATATTATAATTCCTCGTCTATTAACGGTAGTCTAATGTCAGCGACACCTAGTCATTGTCACTAGTATTGGATATTTTGCAAATATAAACAGCGTCAAACAAACAATTGGGGCGACTTTTGAATTCAAATGTTGACGCGACATAATTCTGAGTTGGCTGTCGGCATTAGTGGCGACGGACGCGTATATGTATGTACGAAGGTATTCTGTCACATTTAAAGTAGTAACGAAACAGAAAAAAAAAACAAAAAAATGACGGCGTCCGAAGCTCTAACCAGTCTCGCTTAAACAATGGAAAAACTTGGGGAGTTTATTATTTTTTGAATGCACCTCATCCATGATTTCAAATGTCGCCAACATCATATCCATATGGAAGCGTGATAGGAAACCACCACCGCCACCACTACCATCACCACCCATAAAATTACTGTATTTCTAATGTAATTCCTTGTGTTCAAACGCAAGCGTTCGACTTATCGTATAGTGAAAAACGCAGTAAACGTGTGTCTCCGCGAAGCTCGAAAGTCGCGACTTACTTGTCGCCTGACGGGTTACACTATCGCCTGTTTGCCTCTCTATTTCTTATACTCTTTCAATAGACAGCCAGGCTGGGCAAGGAATCGAGACATATCTTTCAATTTGTGGTTGCGTATGTAAATATGTATGCGTGAGTACGAAATCATAGGGCAGAGAAAGATGACAAAGAAAACCTAACAATCTCTTCCTCTGTCTGTTTGCATTGCCCCGTTGCAAGAAACATATCAAAAAAAAAAAAAAGCAATATTTACAAAACACACATATAATTACAAACGGTATATGTAATCGACAAATCTTCGAAAATCGCCACTTGTTACGCACTTGGCGCCTTTTCAACTATTATACTATTATTATTCGCATCCTTTAATCTATAAAAAATGGCGCGCAATCATTTACTCGAAGAGAGAAAGAAACCAACGCACATCAGTTGTTGCCAGTTTACCGTATTACTTACGTGCATGCTCGCTTGCTTGCCTGCCTGCCTGCTTGCTTTCATTGGGTGACGACAGTCGTCATACAACCGATAAATAAAATGGGGCCACGATGTTATCTTCTACGCTTAAACGTAAATGTGTATGTGTTTATTATTGTTATTAGAGTTAGTCTGCCAACGAAAATTTACTTACACACGTAAGAAAAAATCCAAATGTCAACAATATATAAAAACTTGAAGGAAGAAAGCAAATACAAAAGCACTTTGACTACATCTACTGATTAAGTGTCACTTGTTTTGTTAAAGGAAATCTTATGCTATGCAATGTGACAATAAACATTTAACTTTGGAGCCACTGAATTTATTGCTAATTGATGGAGTGATTCATTCGTTACTTATGACTCAGTTCATGTTTGAGAACTAAAGACGAAAGGAGAACATTACTTTACACATATATATGCATATGCGAGTCTAATTAATATCTTATTAAACAAATGCTACGGTAACCTAGAAATTCTCAAATTCCTTCACCTGGTTTATTTACACAAAGCAAGGACAAGTAAAATTCTATTTCAGTATAAGCGTATCAGGTATACACGCACTACACCCTTATTACTGCTTAGATTGAAAATTATTGATTTCCATAATGCCACGATGGGTGGCAGCCGGTGGAATCTGACGCACATTTTATTTTGCCTTCGACCAATAAGGAGTCCAACTCTTTCGATACAATAAGATGTGTGTGCATGATATCAAGTTCTTCTTATCTTCTATTAAAAAGCCACGGAGCGCTTGAATAAATTACTTTCGTAGATATGGAATATCTGAAGTCTTCACACATTCATCCTCTGGCGATGTTCATTCATTCATTTTTTCCTCAAGGCACAATTTCTTGATGCTTTTTTTTTCCTCTTATACTTGAATTCAAATTAGCTTAGATTACAATTTTTTTTGTTTGTATACCCTACACCACTTGTGGTGCAATAGCATATTAAATTTGTGAGAATGTATGCAACGCTCGGAAAGAATTGGGACAGACCCGTCTTTCGATCGATTCTTTTCGTAGGCTTGTCTGTCCTTCTGTCTATGTCGTTTTCTTGTGTTCAACCTACAGGAGGCAATTTTCGAGAAATTATCGCGAAGAACCGATGTGCTTTGACTCAAGCATGAATTCTTCCGATTTGGAGCAGATCACTTTTTCTCATACATAAAGCTTTATGTTGAAAAATCATTATGTGAATAATTGTATTAAACGAAGGAGAACAGTGATGTTTAATGCTGCGCCCCGTCCCACTATAGTGTTTTTATTTGTTTGTTTTTAAAAACAAGGATAGCAAGTTGCAAAGATTTGCTCAAACAGAAGATATTTTCTTTCTATTGCAGTCTTTTTTTTTTTTTTTCTTTTATATAGTTTACTAACATAAGTAAATATATTTGCCTTTGCGTTTACAGGCGGAGCTTTCTAAAATAAATACATTAAAAATAATGCAAATGTTATGAAAATGTCAATAAGAAAAGATTAACTGATATTATAATAATAAAAATATAACTATCCGTCTTCTTTTAGGCAAGTTCCGTTACTCAAATATAAATTCTTCAAAGAATTCTTCAAAGTTAATAATCACATCTTGAGATATTAAGCCATTGCAAACTAAACATTCACGATCCATGTCGCTCCAACATTCGTGACAATAACAAACTCCACATTGCAGATTGCCACAAACTACAACGCTATGATCTACATTGGAAACATTGGAAAAAAAGTAAAATTTATAAGTAAGTAAGTAGTGTCTTTCATTCAATTTGTGTGAATGCTTAGTATCCGTCACCTTACGTCAATAGATTTAGATCAGAATTGAAAAATCTTTCTCTCTTCGTTGCGGGAAAGGTAAGAGATTATATATATCATAGTTTTTGCGAACATGGACAGACGGACGAACAAATTAGCAGATTGGCGGATAAACATGATTATTTCATGCAAGAATATATCTTTAACTTAATGCGCATGCAAATGCTTATTATATATTATTAGACCCTTTCAACGCAGAGGTTGTATACTGCCATAAGAGGTATTAAAGTGAACCTAAGGTATTCTTCTTAAACGTGGAGGACATTAAGAACTGCAATTAACCGCCACTTAAATAGAGCTATCGTTCTCAATTCGGTGGGCGTCCTGGGCAAGGCATCTCTACACCTATATGCATCGGTTACTTTATATATCCAAACTTCAACTGAGTCCTGACTACTGGGTGCGGCCCTTCGGGGAGTACTCGTGGTGGTTGTGGTTGGCGAGTTCCTAGCTAAAATGGAACAATTGAGTGCAGCTAGGCCTCGCCATTCACCAGAGTGGGGTTTATTGTTCCATACACAATAAACTATTCTGGACTCTGGTGCTGTTTAGGCCCCTACTCTGTGGGGATTGTCTAACTCGCCAGGGGGCGTAGTACGCTTAAAAAGTGGTTTGGGCCACCGTGGGGTTAAGCCTTACAGGCAGGAACCCACGTTAAACCCTTGCCACAAATTCTGTCCCAAATATCAAATACTTTTCAGCTTGTTAATGTGCAAACGCAGTTACTTTTAATGAGCGCGAATCGCTTTCCGGCCATACGTTATATGTTCATCCTAATTTTTTACGAACTCCAAACTTCATAAAAGAGACAAAATCCCATGCATCGAATGCAAATTGAAATTTTAATAAATTTTCTTTACCTTCAAATTCGTCACATATAACACATTTACGTCGTCCAACTTTAAACTTTTTCAACCATCCAAAGTACCTCGGATACATGAAACGAAGTTTCTAAAATAGGTTTTTTGTTTTCCTTCAATACTTTATGCAATCGTTAAAAGATCGAGAGTAGTTACCAGGAACAAATTTGCTTGCTGGCGCACGCGTCGATTAACTGAATTCAGTTTTGCCTTTTTGATCATAGTTTTAATTAAAATTCTTCTTTGTTTCATCAAAGTATTGTATAGATACAAAACACGGTTTTTTTCGCGTTTACGATAGAAATACGAACAGGTGGCACGTCTTAAGCGCAGAAAAGCCGTGCTTTGATAGATAAGAATCAATATTATTGCGTACAGGCTGAACAATTTATAGTAGAAACTGTCAATGATATTTACGAGAAAAATGAAATAAATCTCCGAAATTTTTATTATATTTATAGATACCTGCTAGGTAATACATTTGGATTTGGCAGGCACTGTTTGTTAGAAAGCTCGGTATGGACCGTTTCATGCATATTAAAATTATGCATAGTCGTTCGTAGAAGCCTTGCTATGAGTCCACTTCCTTCGATCTTTCGGGAAGTAGAAAAAAAGAACTAAGTCAAGACTAGCTAGTACTCTAGAACACATCTTTTCTTCTTTACTCAAGCAAAGAATGACACCACCTCCTTTGGCCGACAAGACATTCAATGTTTAAAGAAAGAAAGTACCTTGACGTTTGAGTCAATTTTCTATGTGTACCAGAAAAGTGAGTACGTTTGTTAAACAAAAACTTGTAAGTCAATTTGCTATGCCTAGCGTCAGTCAGCACACACTTCTTTTAACTGTCATGTAAAGCGCTGCACGGCTTCCTACAGCCGCCAACATTTTCGATGTTAAACAGAATGCCTTGATCTTTGAATCAATCCTCTACGTTCACTTGCTCGCAGAAAAGTGACTATTATTGATTTTTAAATGTCTTGTAAAGAGCCACACCCCTTTCAATAGCCGGCAACATATTCGATGTTAAATAAAATATCTTCACTTTTGACTTATCCATCGTTTATCGTCTATCGCCCGGCAGAAAAGAGACTTTTACTTATTTTTAATTGATTTCTGCAGGTGAAGATTGTCTCCAAAGTTCACACAAGTGACACATATTCCTAACTATCACAAACTAAACGATGACGTAGGTGTCTTACCGTTAATCGTATTGTCTGCAATACATATAAACCGTTTACTTACATAAAATTTTATTGTATGCTCCCCCTCTTGAAGGAAATGAATCTCCGAATGTTCTCGCACAATTTGCAACAAGACAACGATAGTATGATCAAGAAATAGAAAAAAGAATCCTGAAAATATTTCCACAAAAAATTGAAATAAATGATAACCAATATCTCGTTTTTCTTCCTTGGTGCGCCCCCATCCTTCAGTAGTGTCAACTAAATTCTTTCTCTCGTACTGCAAATAAAAATATCTTATCATGTTTATCGATAAAGGGACACTCTTAGGTTGGAAACCTTTTTTAATGGCAATAATGGATTTTTGCCCTCCTTAAGTCTTCTCTCGTCCACATGTTTAAAATATTCAGTTACGTATATGTTGTCGAAATCGACGTCTTTTTTGTATTTGCTATGGTATTGTACGCAGGCTGTAATAAATAATTTATTTATTCGTTTTTAACTTTTTGGCAATTTTTTACACACACTATCACCTTACCCCATAAGACTCGTAATATCATAAAAGCTAGAACCCTTTGAAGTTGTCTTAGAATCGCATTGAATAAGCGTTTTTTAAGATTAAATTCCTGCATGACGGCGTCGGCTGTTTCCTTAGCGGATCTGAAATTCAATTTCAATTTTTTCAAACTAATTAAAATATTTTTAATCACAGAGTCTCATATATCCTAGTATATTCATGCAAAATAATATCATAAGCAAATTCAACCGTGCCTTTTAAGCTTAGAAATGGGCGCAAGTGGGCGTTCACAATTAAATCTACAATAGTCCAGCAAAGTGTAACGTTACAACTCATAGCAGGCATGAATTTAAAGTTTTATACAAATATAAGATTTGTCATGATCAGCGCGATGGACGCACGGACGAACATGTTTATTTCAACTAACTGTATTCATCGTTTGTACTCACTGTAACTCCGGCGATGATTCCAAGCTGATCACTTTATAGCTAACTGACACATCTGAGCCGTTTGTATAGAGTTTGTTCTCAGTATCGGCCAAATCCGCATAAGCTTCGCCAAAATTGTTAGGAATCGCGTCGGAAGGATCGCAAATACTATCTGGATTACCCAAGAAATTTATGTTACATATAAAATCGGCCTTGAAAGGCCAACATAGAAGCGTCTTCAATATAAATGGCATTTTATCACGACATCTCTGCAATGAATTGGCAAATGTTTGACGGCAGCGGTCTTTACCGTTATCCAGCTGTTGAATACATCGCTTTTTCATTTTATTTTTATACTTTTCTTGCGTGTACTCAGCATTCGGTAGAAGACCTGAATCAACAAAACCCTTCGACAGAGGTTCAGTGCGATTTGAGAAAGACTTCACATCACTTTCATCTTCAGAAAGGGTGGAAAATTCACTTCCTACACTTGCAATTGAATCAAATCCCGCTGATTCTTCAAATTTTTCTTTCATAAGGACCAAAGGCGACTGAGTGGTATTTGAAAAGTCATCATAATTATCATCCTCTTGAGAATATTCAGCATCAGATTGAACATCTCGTTTAACAAAATGTTTCGACAAAGTATCGGGGATCATTAATGGCTGTAGATAATGAGTTCGTTTTAAGAAAGATTCCTGGCCCTGTCCATTTTTGGGATTTAAAAAAAAATCCTTCGGTTCCAAGGCACCTCGAACTGAATCCGATCTTTTTCCCGTTTTTTTTTTCGTAACAAATAAAGGAAACTGAGTGGGATTTAAAAATTCATTAAAGTCATCATCATCTTTAGACAATAATGAGAATTTTCTCCCGTTCGAGGTAGACTGAGCGCTTAAGACGGGGTCTTCTGTTTCAATAGCTTTATCGTTTGCTGGAAATGAAGGTACTTGATTTATGTTTACAAAAGAGTCCAGATCATCGCTTCCTTTCGAAACTGGGAAATATGTGATTTGCTTCGTAGTCGTTTCCACAGTCATGATCGGATCCCTTTCCATCTGTTGTAGGGGTTTATTTTTTATAAGAAATAAAGGAAGCCACATAGGATTTGCAAAAAAATCCCCACCGCCATTAGTTCTTGGAGGAGAAAAGATGTTTAACGATTTCGACATCTTGTCATCGTGTATATCCGAGGCATCTGCTTCGTCTTCGGGTAGCTTACACTTTATTGGCAACAAATGGAATTGGTGAGGAATTCCAAGTTGATCTCGGTCATCATTTTCTTTCGGGATTGATGAGATTATGTTGGGTTGCGCTGTCGTATCGGGAACATTCGCTTGCCTTGTTGGCGGTTTATCTTTTAGTAGAAAGAAAGGGAACTGGGTAGGACTTAGGAAGGGATTCAAATCATCAACTATTTTCGGAAGGGAGGAAAACTCTAAATCTGTCGAAGTTGTGAAAGGTTTTATTTTATTATTATCTTCTGTTAGAAACGATGGAAACTGAGTGGGATTCAAAAACGAATCTACGTCATTGTCCTTATTTACCACTGATAAGAACGGCTTTTGACTGTAAATTCTATCTGTAGCGAGAATTGATTCGGTTGTGATCTTTCCTCCTGATTTGCGGCGATTTTCTTCATTTGATGAAAATGTTTTTACTTTTAAGAACGAGGGTGCATGATTACGCCCTTTAAAAATTGTAGAAAAACGACTTGGTTTCAAAGTTGTACTACCCTTGCGAAATGGTTCTATTTTGTTCTTCATAGGTTTTGGGGAGTACGGCGCGTAATTTTTTTTTTTTGGAACAAATGAAAATTTACCGCTTTTTAATATTTTTCCAAGTTGTAAATACGGAGCGGATGCGATGGGCTTAAGTACATCGTAGTTCGAAGTAGGGGAATCAGATTTGTTTGGCTCAGAAATCGAAGAGTTTTGAATCGGTTTCGAAGACGTGTCGTTACTCGTTGCGGGAATATTGATTGGTCTTGCACTTGAATTTAAACTAGAGGATTCAACCGGGACAGAGTCCGTACTAGAAGCCGGTACTGATGTGTTTATTGGTTTTATAGTCGAATGTAAACCAGCTATAATTGCCGTTATATTTGAATAAGGATCGCTCTCGTTAACTGGCACAGGTACTAAAGTAAATTGAACGGGTTTGGAAGTTGTAGCAGGAAACAGGAAAGTATCGTTTAGAGAATCTGAGGTTGTATAAAACGCCGTGTCAATTGCGCTAAAGTTTTTCCCCGAACTCTCATTTTCTAGGCCAATATTTATCGGAGCACTGGTTGTAAACATCATCTTGGAAAATATTGTTGTTGATGATGTTTGATTGACGTTAGCAACGGTAATCGGTGATAAAGGCGGCGTTGTTGTAACCGGGTCCTCTCCCATAATCTCCTGATGAACAGCGTTAGTCACATTCCTTAAATCATTGAATGTATTCTGAACTTCCTTAATATCTTCCTTCATGTGATAGACTGTCCTCTGAAATGGCTTGGTCATCAAATCAAAACGTGTACGAGTCAAATTGTAGGTTAATATTGTTGAACAGGAGAACACACGTACAACCTCACCCACGTTTGATGCTAAATTTTCAATAGGACCTAAAAAAAAATCCGCTTCCAACATTTAACTTCCACTCGTAGCGTACATATATGTACATAGTGCACACAACAACAGGCTTGCAGAAGAAACTTCTTTCCAACCTACCTGCTATAACGTAAGCAAAACATAGCGCCCTTAAATAACTTCGACCCGATTTGCCTACAAGAGCTACAAATACCAATAACGTAATACACTTGACGCCATCAGTGAATACAAAGCCCAGACCTAACATAACAATAATGTAATCTTTGAAAAGCTCTTGCTTAGAATTATTGATTTTTGGTTTTACACACCAACAATACCCATTGACAACCATAAAATACGTTCCTCATTTCTTTTGGAAAATGAAAACGATATCAAGACTAATTTGCATATTATCCAAGCGATTAGAATTCCAGCCACAGAATTTATGGCAAACCTAGTTTTTCTCCACGTGTCCTTGCGCCGTCCATACCAAATACAATATAACGGGCGATAGCGTCTTTTCAAATATTCCCGAAAATTATTAGATACGATATTAAACATTTTTATGCCTCAGAATAAAGTAAGACATCCAAGACTTTTAGAAATTGCTTTTTAATTCGGTAGAAAATTGTTTTTAATTTTTGAAAACAATATTACAACACCGCTGTCGCAAGTTTTCGGTTACCAGATTTCGTAGTACAGTTGAATTTTGAATGCACATACAATCCCTAACCACTGGATCTGTATTTTTACATAAGTTCTTGTTTTCTTATGTAGGACGAAATACAACCATAATTATCTTAGCTGGTTATGAGAATTATTGTGGTCAACAAGTGCAACGTGTACATGGACGCGGCGCGGATCGTTTCGACCGAAGATTCTGTACTTTCTTCTGGGCTTTTCTGCAGATTTTTCTATTTGTATAACATTCGACGTCAGTCAGCATTTGTAAGACATTTCCCGATTTTGCTTGGGTTTGTAAATTTTTACAAAATCTATAAACACAATGTAAGTCCTTAAAAATTAAAAAAGATTTATTGAAAAAGAAACAGGCCAACAAGAAATGGAACTTAAACAAGTGTATTGGACTAGCTGTCGTAGAGTATTTAACAATCGGGCTGACCTAACATGGTGGTAGTCACCCACTGCTTTTATAATTTTAGATATACTTCGCAACTGTCGTCCTTTATCCAATCCATGGACCATTGATGCTAACCTACGAGGGCAATGGGATGCTGTATTTATTTTACTTATAACATCCCATCATCCGCACAGCCAAAAAAAAAAAGAATTTTCATGTTTCGTTTAGCCCATTTTATTTACAAACACTCTGATAGCATCCAAACTTCAAATAACAGCGTCGGAAAAATATAGTTCTCCTATTCTCCCATTCTCTTTAAAGAATGGTCTAAAAGACAAATTTCCATGGGAAGGAAATGGACGTTTCTAAAGCGCATTTGTCGACTTGAAGGCATTTGATACTAACGCACATACAAGCGCGTTGTTTTATACATGCCAGCTGATTCGGTGATTAAAAATATTTAGAATTGTCTTAGCTGCAGGTGTTTACAAAAAAAGGAGACTATTATCTGAAGTTGCACAAATTAAAAACTTGGCCACTTCCTTACTTATAAAAAAATTTATAACATTCGCTAAAAACCTTAAAATAAATACGCATTTGTTCTATGAGGTCATGTATATTTCTAGTAAAGCCATGTGTATGTTCTCAAGAATTTATAAAATCCGCTAAAAGTCCTTTATTCAATCACGTAATCTGTATCAAAATCGTACTTTTCATCATTCGAAGCATTTAAGGTGAAGCCATCTAGTACTTGAGCTATATTGTTCACTTTCTTTTCGTTACGAGCGCTTTGTTTTTTGCGTTTCTTCATTTGTTGCTTCATACTTTTATTCAAGGTTTGATTACCTATAGAAAGAAACGAAAAATGAATATTTTGTCTACAATATTTTCAAAAGCAAAACAATGACTCACCCTCCAAATTCTTTGTGGATTCTTGTTGTTGAGTTGCCACGTTTTCTTCTAAATTACTTTTCCGTCTCTTATTTGATACGTTCGTTTCATTAATAACGGCGTTATATTCTTCCTTATCATCTTCTACGCCACATTCGCGGATTTTGCTTTCAACTGGTCCAGTACTATCGACTTTCATGACATCTTGCTCTTTCACGTCGAATTTATTAAGAATCTCAGTTTCCATAGCTTCAAAACCGTCAACGTTAAATACAAGAGCATCTTCGTGAACAATAGCTGCACTGACGTGTGGATCATCGAATTTCTCCTCAGGTGGCTCAGTGCAATATTTAATTTTTCCGGTGTTCCAATCATTCAAAATACTACGCGCTGCGGCCAACACATCAGGTACCCCCTTTTTCATGAGTTTCCCTATTATAAAAATCAAACATCAATATATGTGATGTGTCTAAAGAGAAGTCTTCTGGATCTATATACCCATGCGCACAGCTTTTTTCGCAAAAAATTCTTCAAAAGTTTCATATTCAGTGATATCATATAATTTGCAAAAAAATTCCTTGCTGGCCCGTTTCAAAATACTTTCGGCTGCAGTGAAGGGATCTTTTACATCACCTACACGTTGAGCGTTCTTCAATACAGCCGGTACGTTCTCACTTTTAAGATTGTTAGTAAACACGATTCCAGGGCAATCGATAAGAGTGATTTTCGAGTCCAGCGCTACTTCCTGCATAGCTCTAATGTACGAAATACGAATCTTCAAGATTTTTAAAAAAATATTTCTTTATCGACCAACCTTGTTATACCCGGTGTAGATCCAACGGAGCAAGATTTTCCCCGAATCAAAGAGTTGATAATTGAACTTTTGCCTACGTTAGGTATCCCAACCACACCCACTTTTATGGAAGTTTTAATACCCTTATTCCGACAATAATTACCCAGCATGGACATAAGCAGCTCAGCTCCCAGGCATATTGAACCCTGCATAGCTTTGTCAGTGCACATTTGTTTGAACTTACGGCGCCCTAATTTCGAGTTTTGATCTTGAGTTGAAGCCTTAAACGCTGTAACTGGACCGAGCCGTCTAAAATACTTTAACCAATTGCTCAGATTCTCCTTCGGTACTAGATCAGCTTTATTAAGAATCAGCACCAATCTCTTATTACCAGGAGCCGCCCTTACCGCACGTTGCACTTCACTACAGCGAGTTCCCAAGGGATCACGAGCATCGACAACTTCCAGAACAACGTCAGCATTTTCCAAAACTTTTTTGAATTCTTTAAAGTACTGCTTTAGGGATTGCTCTTTGTCGCTTACATTTTTATATTTTTCCTGCAAGTTTAGTAAAAAGTAAATTAAAAATTTTTATATCAAAACGAGAAATCGATGCTAAGATTCTGTTAAAACGAGAAATCGAAGTCAATATTCTGTTAAAATGAGAAATTAAAGTCATTATTATACCCACAAAACAATCACTTAAGCATCTGCTGATTGTAGCAGATGTTCATTTCAGTTTTTAAAAGGAACTTTTCAGCTATGAAATGAAGTGCTAGACCATGGATTTCCTGGATTTTAGAATTAAAATCGGACATACCTCTCCTTCCTTTGTTTCATTTTCGTGTATTATTGAATATACTGTGTCTCGTTCATCCGCGTTATTTACTAAAGCTTCCAAGCTCTTAAATTTATGCTGTTCTTTCTCCCTTTTAAATTCCTCCCGTTTTCTCTTCCGCTCTTCTTCCTTGCGCTTTTTAGCTTCTTCGACTTCTTTAAGTATGTCCTCTTTGAATGGACAAATGTTGGGAATTTGAATGAGTTTCTGCTTTTTGCTTCCTTTCTTGATGGGATTCTTTTTAGCTTCACGACGCACTTTTCTGTTGTGCTCACGAACCTTTTTTTCAATTTTATGCTTCAAACGGCCCGTTATCCTTTTCGATTTCTTCGCTAAGTAAATGTATCCAAACAATAATAAATTAAAGTTCCTTTTTGACTTTGCAAATTAAAATATTTACTTTTTAAACGCTTTAATGCCATGCTTCATTAATTTACAAAATTTACTTTAGTTAAACACGTGAAGAAGTTCTAAAAAAATGTCTAGTGTTGCCAAAAAATAGAAATAGTTAAAAAAACGTTCACAAAATCTCCAATTGAAGAAGAGACTACCTTTGATACATAGTCGTGCCCAGGTTCGTTATCAATTTACAAACAAACAAATTTGGGCGTGCCCAGGTTCATTTCTCTTCATTTATAATCAATTTCTTATCTTTTTTTTCTTCATTGATTTCTCATTTATCTGTTTTTTTTTTCATTGATTTCTCATTTATCAATTTATGTTTATTTCTTTGAATAACGCTCGGAGCTAAGTAAAAATTTTTTCGTTCATTATTGTAATGGACTGCTTGACTTTCAAGAAAACAACAAGCACAATTACACACACACAATTACACTTAACATGCTGGCTCCAGTTATTCCGGCCGCTCTTTTTTTTGTTACGTTTTGTACATAATTGTGACCAAAAATTACGACAGTTTATTATCTGGACATGTAAGCCACAAATCTATTGGTTTGGTCTATCTCCATTCAACATACCAAAAAAAAAAAAAAAAATATTGTAATGGCCACCGTTGTAGTGGCAATTACATTATTTATCGACTCATTAAGTAACTAACGACAGTAATCGCAATTGTAATGTGAAATTATGGGATACTTGCCGAAGGATTGTATTTGTTACCAATGCGGTACGTAGGGGCTGACAAGCAACTGAGTAAGAGCAATTACGAATAACCTATACCACAACAGCTATTCGAATCTCTATAGGGATCTTCTTTATAAAAGCATTTTTTTCTATACGGTATGTGTGTATTAAAAATTATGAATAGTAGTGCTTACAAATTATAGTGTGTTGTATGGACGTCTGTCCGTTCGGGGGCCTCGTGAGCTCCTTCCCCCTCTCTTACGGCGACTCCCCCCCTCCCTTCGCGGCGACTACCTCTCCTGCCCCTCCGCCGCCTTACATTGCGAAAAACTCTTACTTGATTCGCATCAATTATCAAACTGGATCTGCATTTATGTTGGGAAAACCGTAAACAACGCCAATATTTTTCCAAATTTCAAAAGCGGCTGCACTCAACATATAATGACGAATAATCTAATCTAAAACATTTTTACTTTTTATCACATACGATGATTATTACACACTTCAAACGAATTAAAACTACGTAATAATTATGTGCTGGACATTTTTATGTATTTACATGTAATATTGTTTTGTTCTTACATGAATTTTCAATTTTGGTTTTCATAACCAATTCCTGTGCAGGATAATAAGACATGCTTACCTTGCGGTTCGATAACAAAATGCACACCAGTCATTTTCTCGGCCACATATATTGCAGTGCGTGTATGATCAGTCAGGGGTAAGGTTTTTATTTGCGAGTTTCCCTTGGCTAAGGCCATGTAAATAATAAGTTGGTCTTGAACGTACTCATCCACACAGGTTTCACTTAAAAGGAGATTGCATAAATTGCGACCAGCATCAGAACCCATTTTCTCGGCATCAATTTTCTTTTCGCCTAGTTTCGAAACGCCTAAAGTGCAATTTTCCGACGTTAAACCAAGCAAAATAACTCCCGAACCATTATCTTTAGCCACATCAGGCGATTCTTTGTAGGCCTCAATATTTAAAAGCCGACAGTTCAATTTTTGTAATTCTAAAGCAACAGATTGTTGCATCGCACCGGCTAAGCGCTCTGGCAAGTTGCCAGCCACAAAACACCAACCACGAATCTCATGTAATTTACCAAAATTCACCACAGAAGCCGATTTAATAAATTTTATAGCTGGAACTTGTACCTTACAACAGCCGCCTCCTCGCGGATAATAACCTCGTCGTATTAGATCAAAATCAAATGTAACACCAAATTTCTCCAAATTAGGACGAAGTACCTCAGTCATAAAGTCTACTTGTGGCGCCATGCCCACATTAGTACCACCAACTAATTCTAGTTGTGAAGGGGCTGCTCCAAATATAAGCACTGGAAGGGCACTTTGCAATACAAGCGATATACTGGCAGCAGTTTTTGTATTAACATAATAATTTCCGGCTTTAATTTTCCCAGGGCAAATTTCTACTTCTGTGGATTTAATGGAATTGCCTTTCACTTGAGCCCCAGTAATATCCACCAACAAATTCAAACCAAATAAATGTTGATTAGATAAACCAGGATTAGGGCGATTCGCACGAATATTTACAATGCGGACAGGTCGCCGCCTTAAATAAAGTACAAATTAATCTAAAATATTCCTAACAGAGAAAGTCAAAATTTCATACAATATGCAACTAAAGCTTAAGGCGTTTCTTAAGATTTGTCCACCACCTTCCAGATATTTGCCATCAATTTCCAAAATACTATTTGGTCCTGACATTCCTTATGTGTTGTTATCTGTTCAATTAAAGTCAACAAGAAGAGGCAATGCTCCCAATTGTCTTCATAGTCTATTTAAGTGTTGGGAATTTTGTTTTACTGCTGTTCAATAACAAGTGGATCAAAAGGATCGTCCACTAGTCAGATGGAGCATCGTTGATTTCCTAAAAAGCATGTGAATCCTTGAGAGAGAAACCCTTATATTTTAAAAATTTATTTACCTTTTTATAAATTATATTTTTATTCCTATTTATTATTTTATTCTATTTTTAATGTGCTAGCAAAAATTTCTTTGCAATAAATTTACTGATTTTGCTTCGTTAAGTTTACATTCATCCCCCCATTAAACGTAAACGACCACTTTTCGAAAACAGATTGGCAACTACGCCCATCGGAATTATTTATTTACATTTGAAATTGTATTTATTTCAGTCTTTCGTGCTTTTTGCTTGGGCATAAGGAAATCGTCAACATCTTAAACGCTGTTTCATTGTAAACAAGAAAAAACGATAAGTTTTTTCATTCATACCTGGAAACATGGAAAAATTGAATTTTACTTTAGGAGCTGTAAGAAACCTCCGATCCAGTGTGCGTCAATGCTTTGAAAAATTGGCCGATGGCAGTCCAGAGCAGAATGAAGAAAACAATGCGAAATTCTTGTTAGAGTTTCAGGAAAACTTTAGTGATATCAATCATCAAATAAAGTAAAATATTTCTTTATGTTCGATTTCGTCAAATCAATGTTAACAATCACTCCGTACTCCGCAGGGAATTGGAAGGTATAATAAATAGTTTGCAAGTGCCACCAGCCCCGTATTACTTGGGTAATACTACTTATTTGGCCCAAGAAACTACACAGGATCGGCAAGCCTTATATTCGCAACTGGTTAATAGCTACAAATGGATCGACAAAGTATCGTATTATCTTGCGGATTCGTTTTTTAGGGGAATAAAACCAGTTTTGTTCTTTATAGGTGCATGATCATAGCTTGTTAGCTTACAATAACCTGAATGTGAACAGCTTACGTCGTTCATATATTTATAATTCACAAAAAAGGGGACGTGTCCAATGTTCCACTTGTAATACACCTGATCCAGAGTAAGTTTATCTAACGCCACAACTGGGTAGAAAAACTACTTCTTTACGCGTCCATTTGGCTTTTTTTTTATTAGTGCTGACTTAAAGCTAGACAAAGGAGCAAAAATGTTTTAAGAAATTTTAAAGGATTTGGATGAGAAAGGGATATATATTTTTACAGGCTTAAGACCTAAACGTGAAGATTGCACTGTAAACTTTGTCAACGTACCAGTCAATTCATTCCGCATTCAAGTTAATACCGATATATTTTTGCTCTTAATAGAATGGATTGCTGCTTTGCTTTTTGACTTTTGTATCTAGAACAACATTGTTAAATTTGTAAGTTGTAGTCGCTGAAATCACATAGTTTAACACTTTAGTTAATGATAAATCATCATGAGCTGATTTTTAATAATGTTAAAGAACGCAAACATTGCACAGGTTTGAAGTTACTCAGGCGCCATTAAGTGGGCAGTTTCTAGTCTAGGAATATTTAGTGTGACCGAGTCATGATGGCATCTTAAGGCCCTCGCGTGTAAATACAAATTGTAAATTTACTTTTGATTCATATATGTCACTATATCATCATCTTTTGTCTTACGCATGCAAAACAAAAAAGTCATACGGACAATTTATTTAGTGAAATGAGTCATCCAAACACTACCTACAAAGTTTGTCGTCCATTTGGTTCAAGTGCAGTTGTTGTGGTGAGTAAACGTTTATTTTTGTGTACTTGTTCCTATGTGTGGCCTGCTTGGTGGTTTTGACCCTTTTGTAGATCACTATAAGCCATGTGCTGAAAGCAGCTTTGGTTTGCAAGGGGGTACTAATCGAATGGGTCTCCGTCAAGGGCTTTGATGAACATATTGATTTTGACGATCTCTTCGCTGAATCGCGCTATGCCGTTTTTCGCAAAGTTCAAGAAAATACACAAGCAGCTATGTTACATTTCTTCTCGCCTACTTTACCGGATTTAGCGATAAAAAGTTATATGGTAATTGACTTCTCCTATATATGAGAGATGCTGAGTTATTTTCCGTTATTTATAGGCATGGTTTCACAGTTATAGCAGACTGTTTGTGGAACCTTGCAAACGTTGCGGGAAGTTCTTAGCCAACGGTCTTCCGCCAACATGGCGTGATTTAAGAACTTTAGAGCCTTACCATGAAGAATGCAAAAACTAAGCTTTAAAATTCAAAACAGACTTTCTTTTTTTTTTTTTTTTAACATATTTTCCCATTTTTGTGTATATTTAACATAAGAAACATAAATCGATCAATTCGCAAAGAATAAAGTATCTTCAATAACACATTACATTCATCATTTATTTATTCAGACATGATGGATTCGATTCGCTCATTTTAATGTTGTTGTGTAGCCTTTTCAAGTTTGCATTGCAATAATTATGATTTTTCTCCAGCTCCTTTTTTTTTTTTTTGTTAATAATGAAAATTTACGCTCGTCATGTAGCGATTTAATGTTTATTGTTTAGAACCACTGGTGGCTGCTCGTCGATGTTGCATGCAAAGGCGTGCGAAATTTTCACGTAACGTTTCGCGCAATTGGAGGCGTTGTTGTTGCACCTTTTCACGCTGGCATTGATATTTTAGCACCACATCTTCGGGAATGTGACTTTCTTCATTTTCTTCGTAACCAGCGACATCATTCTAGAAGCAAAAGAAATTGTTAGGTATATACCACATGCGTTACATTATATTAAGCAAAAATTTGGCAAATTAACAAAACCTACCAACATCTGCTGCAAACTCAATGGATTCAAGTATTTCTGCTGCATGCAAAAGTTGAATCTATCACCTGTGATAGTACAACCGTGACTCCCAATTGAATGATCGTCTTCATCGAGTTCATTTACAACAGCGTTAGATTCGTGGTTGCAGAAACCATCTGAACAAGAGACTTCGGAACCTTCCGACGTATCTTCAGCAGAACAAACTACACTGGAAGTGCACGAGTTTCCTTGGGACAGGGGCTCACTCCCGTATCCCGAATCTTTAACGTCGCTTTCGCAAGGACACTCCGAGGAGGGAGAATGGCAATCGTCACAATTGATGCTTGACACAGGATTCGAGGGCCTCTTAGACATTGTTTGCTCCGATTGAGATTTTTCGTTTTTAATCGCTTTCATGTTGCTATTGTTGGTGGTAATATCATTGTTGTTATTTATCGATATTTTGCTCTGGATGTTTTTCTGTTTCTGTTTTTGCTTTTGTTTCTTCTTCTTTTGCTGTCCGAATACTTGTTGGCCGGGTGTGGAAGAATGACGATAAGATTCCACTTGATCACAACCTGCTACCGTATCGCGCAATTCATTGTTTTCGTTTCCGTCTTTTATCTTTTCCAGTTCAGTATCATATTCCACCTCATCTGCCATGGCCGTATCGACATCATCGATCTCAACATCAACGTTCTCGTCATCGAGTTCATTTACATCTTCGTCATCGGTGGCATTGTGCTCCTGTGCTTCCTCAGAATTGGCATCTGCATGTTCACATAAACGATGGGAATTCTTTTTCTCATTCTTCTTCTTCTTTTTCTTCAGTTTCTTTTGCTCGCGTTTATGCTCTTTAGCTTTTTCAGCTCGACTAATCTCTTGATAAAGCAGCTCTAAATTACTGATTCCTTGTTTTTTTTCCACAAACATATCAAAACTACGGCAGAGCGCATGAACGCCCACAGCCGCTAGAAGTTGACAAGCTCGCTCTTCTTCACGCAGACTAACATAAGCCCGACGTAGTCTTTCATACATAATCATGCCTACACAGGTCAACACTTCCTCTTGAGCAATTTCCAATGTCTTAGCATGACGTTCACGTAACTTTGAATAACTGTGAATTGGACGAATTACGCTTAAACTTATTTATAAACCTCTTGAAGATACTATCTAAATCTTACAAGCTTACCTGCCATTGACTTCAGGTTCAGCTCGCCTTATGAGAGCATCAAGAAAATCAATTTTATTCGTAAACACATGTATATGCTTTTCGGGTTGGCATCTTTTTATGTTTGAGTAAAGAGCAGCTACATAGCCTTTCTCTTTCGTCCGTGTTTCACCCACTAAAATCTTGTAGGCCTTCTCGATCTGCGTGTTGAGGTTTATAAATGAAAACATGACCAAACATTACAAAAAAAAACCTACTTTAGTACGACAGCCAGTGCAGAATTTGTGCTTTTTCAAGTAATTATCCAACACTTCATGCAATTCCTTAGTCTCTATTACTGCTAACTCATCACGGCAATTATGTTTCATCGATGACCAAACTTCCCGCCAAGACTCCGAAAATGGTTTCGATCGAAACGCATCCAATGAGTGCAGTGCACAACGCGTCTTGTTACGCAATTTACTCTCCAGCAGATTATTCAGAATCTCATGGTGACGGTACAGTAAGGTGCCCAGAGCTTGAGGAGTTTTCATTTTCTCATCAGTTACAGTTAAAATGCACGAATTTTTCAAAATCAGTGGATCTAGAGTGGGATGTCCGGAAAGCGTCAATTGATAGAAGAGCCGTTCCACCCGTCTACGACAACCAACACATTGAACACTTTGGTTTAAAACCGATACGAAAGTGGTGCTGTTAATTTCCAATGATTGACGCAATTCTTCGTTTGTAAGCAAATTAAATTTACGTGTAAACTCTTCCAATTCTTTTCCACGTATATGAGGACAATCAATGCAAAGACCTTTACTATTCAGATCCATTAACATCTGCAAAAAAAGTTACATAAATCAATGAAGAAATGCATACGTATAACAGAACTTAAGAGTGCATTTGCTCGCCCCATTTCAAAGCTTTAGAATACCTTGTCATGTTCAAATACAGTCCCATACTTAACCCTTAACTAATTAATTCACGAGCAAAACAATGACTGGCGACTCCTTGTTTTCGTTTTTTCGGACATTCAGTTTATGATTCGATTTATTCCTTATGTCTAAAAAAAATTCCTTTTTGATCTTCCAGAATAATAAAATTTCTTACACTAACCCACGTAAGGCAGTAGCACAGTAATAGTAGTAGCTTCTTTATTGATTGTACTCTCCTCTTAAGAAGGTCGTCGTTATATTCATTAGGAATTAAGTGGACGATATTTAAGACACAGTTGTGATGTCGGTGGAATATGAAGAAGGTAACAAAGCGGTATATTTGGACCGGGGTAATGAATGAAATCGTCGAGCAAAAATTGAAATCTTCTCTACCTCATTGAATGGTATTGTCAATCAATTGCCTAACAATCCTGTTAATTATCCACAATCCGACCTCAGCGACTGCACTTATTTCAATTCCTTACCAAACACGACGCCTTCATTAGAAAAGCATAAAAATGTTAACACGTCATCTGATAGCAAACTAGAAGAAAAATAGATAATGAATTATCTATCAAACAACGAAAACTCTGATCGGATTAAAACATTAAAATGTTCACAATGTTTAATCATCAGTGCCCGGCTGCTTCACGCATAGAACACAGCGTGCATCTTCATATAGTAGCTAAACGCGACTCGAAGCAAATATGAGAAATAATATGGAAAGGAAATTGACTAGAAAGTCATCCATATTCTAGATGAAAAAGTGGGCAAATTACGCTTGAACTTCGTATATCAGATGAAAATGCCATAAATGCATTTGTTTAATAAATACATTAGTTTTCATTTTGGGAAGACGTGAGAAGCAGAGTCGCAAGTGGCGCTGCAGAAAACTTTGATTAAAAACAATATTTTAACATATTGTCTATGCTGTAATTACATTTGTTTTGTAAACCTGTTTTCCAAAGGCCTCTGAATAGAAGATAAGTCGTTATAATATTTTTCAATTGTAGATATTTGACGATTAACTTATAATAATAATTAACAGGAGCTACAATAAAAGGAAAATTTCCTATTAATTAATTTTCCCTTAATGCAATGAAAAATTATGTTACTGTAGGCGTTACTCGCGTTCGCACTGCTGCCATTGCATTTAATGGTGTTTTATGGTCAAGGCATATATTTGTTATAGTAATTTAAACTATGGATAAGATATATATAATTTTTGTCGATAAAAAGACCAACACTTTCAATAAGAATTATTTCTTTCGAGAGCATATATAAGCGATAATGGCAACATCAAATTATTCCCTTCTTTAACTTGAAACAGTGCACGATGCTTTTCACACATATATATATGTACGTAATTATATCGATAATAATGCGTATTAAATAGACTTTTTAAATAACTTTTCGATCATTTTGCTAATCTCCTTGTCTTGATGATAACTACAGAATTATGATGAATTTTACGTAAAATCTCACCATTAGATTATCATCTCCTGCGTTAACTGGAAGTTGCCTTTTGCCGATGTTCACATAACGGAGTTCTTCCGTTCTATATACGTTAGTTAAACGCGCCATGTTTAGAAAAAACAGCAAAAATTCTGTCAGTCCCGGTTGGTAAAGCGTTCAGGATTTCTTTTTAACAATTAAAGACTTTTCAAGTATTTCTTTTTTCCTTTCAATGAAGAAAACCGATGTGAAATTTGACAAACTTGACTTCGTCGTCGTTTAGCAAAATTTTTTCTTTTCACTTTTACATACACATACTCAAGTTACCAATATTGCCAGTGATATTGTTTTTATTATAAATAGAGTTGACGAATGTATCCTTAAATTTAACATCTTGAGCATCTGGCTTGCCAAATGTTTTGTGAACCGATGAAACTTTCTTTTAGAAAACTGTAACATTTCTTTTGAGAAAAGGGTTTTTTATTCCCAGTGCGCTATCACTAATTAATTAAATAAAACAATTAATTAATAAAATAAAAAGAAAAATACAAAATCCTAACACTACACCATTCTATGTTACTACAATTAATATAAATTCTGAAGCAAATAAAATACGAACAAAACTCTCAGCCGGTTTTTTAATTTTCATTTACTTAAATATTGTGCAAATTAAACGCAAACGTATATTTTTAATTTAGGCTTAGTCGTAAGGTGAAAACACATTTAGGCTACGTTTAATATTTCCGAACCGGGGCGATAAATTTAATTCATATATTAATAATTAATAAATTAATTTCTCACTTTGACGTGAGTATATAAGCGCAGCTTCATTGTGTGAACCCCCTTAAAGTAGATTGGTAAGCATTGCAGCTGTGCTGCCAGTTATTTTTGCGAGCTAGAACGGAGCATTTTACTAATTGGTTTCGTTCTTATAAGTTGTTCAATTTGAAGGATATCTAGCATATTTTCATTCTATGATAGTGTCGAATGCGTACTTTTATTGTACAAGGCGTGTACATAGACAAGTTTATATATATGTAATGTAAAATGTGTTGACTAAAGATGAAACAAGTATCGTATAAAAACAAAGTCTGTAAAAAGTAAACAGAAAAAAAAAATACGGTTTGTCGAGATACGCTATCTGACGGTTATGTGCTTCTTCTTGTCTGATTTCATTTTACGATATTTTGTATTATATATCATTGACGTGGAAGTGAATTTTGCATTTATAAAAAAACTTCAGTGAAAAGAATTCAGTTGCAATATAAAGGAAAAATTAAGGAATTAAATAATAATCCTGACGAAGTATTAATAAGCGGACCTTATTTAATATGCTAACGAATTTCGAGTCTAAGTCTGCGCGTGTTAAGGGGTTGTCTTTTCATCCTAAGCGCCCATGGATTTTGACAAGCTTACACAGCGGTGTTATTCAGCTATGGGACTATCGAATGCATACTTTGCTTGAAAAATTTGATGAGCATGATGGCCCAGTTCGTAGTGTAGCATTTCATCATCAGATGCCCCTGTTTGTATCAGGAGGGGACGATTACAAAATTAAAGTATGGAATTATAAGCAAAGGCGATGCATTTTCACTCTGCTAGCTCACTTGGATTATGTTCGGACGGTTGCCTTCCATCATGAGTACCCATGGATACTTAGCGCATCTGATGACCAGACAATTCGCATCTGGAACTGGCAATCACGAAACTGCATTTGTGTTCTTACTGGACATAACCACTATGTAATGTGCGCTCAGTTCCATCCTACGGAAGATCAAATCGTATCAGCTTCCCTGGATCAAACAGTAAGAGTTTGGGACATTTCGGGGCTACGCAAGAAAAATGTGGCTCCTGGCCCCGGAGGGTTAGAAGAGCATCTCAAGGGACATCCTGGAACTACGGATCTGTTTGGGCAAGCTGATGCCGTGGTAAAACATGTTCTTGAGGGTCATGATCGCGGTGTTAACTGGGCTAATTTTCATCCGACTTTACCTCTTATTGTGTCCGGAGCGGATGATCGTTTAGTTAAGTTATGGCGGATGAATGAATACAAGGCGTGGGAAGTTGACACTTGTCGTGGCCACTATAATAATGTTTCTTGCGTACTGTTCCATCCACGGCAGGATCTAATTTTGTCCAATGGAGAGGATCGCAGCATACGTGTGTGGGATATGACCAAAAGACAATGCTTGTTTACGTTCCGTCGTGATGGAGAAAGATTCTGGATATTGACTGCGCATCCTACGCTAAACCTTTTCGCTGCTGGCCATGATGGAGGTAATATTGACTTTCGAATCGTTTTTCAAAAACCATGGTCATTGAGAATTTCTCATGTGTCTTTGCAGGTATGGTTGTATTTAAATTAGAACGAGAACGGCCAGCCTACGGTGTACATGGAAATATTTTGTATTATGTGAAGGACCGTTTCTTGCGCAAACTTGATTTCACCACAACTAAAGATACTGTTGTGATGCAATTGCGAGGTGGTGGTAAACCTCCAGTACATAGTATATCTTTTAATCCGGCATTGAATGCTGTTCTTGTATGTAGTCGCAATTTGGAAAATAGTACGTACGACTTATGCCAAATACCCAAGGATGCTGAATCTCAAAATGAAAATGACAGCAAACGTTCGTCGGGCATCACCGCAATTTGGGTAGCTCGCAATCGCTTCGCAGTGCTTGATCGAAATCAACAGCTCGTAATAAAAAACTTCAAAAACGAGGTTACTAAAAAAATTCCCACGTTTTGTGAGGAAATATTTTATGCAGGCACGGGAATGTTGCTTATTCGTGATCCCGAATATGTAACATTGTATGAAGTCCAACGTCTTGTATCAGTGGGATGCATTAAACTAGCTAAATGTCGGTATGTCGTGTGGTCTTCTGATATGTCACTCGTCGCTCTCCTCTGTAAGCATTCTGTTACTATTTGTGATCGACGTCTGCAGTATCTGTGTACAATACAAGAAAACTGTCGTGTAAAATCTGGCGCTTGGGACGATTCTGGTGTTTTCATATATACGACAAGCAATCACATCAAATACGCCATTACGAATGGTGATCATGGCATTATCCGCACTCTTGATTTGCCAATTTATTTAACGCGTGTTAAAGGCAATCAAGTATTTTGTTTAGATAGGGAATGCCGTACCCGAGTGCTTCACATTGATCCCACGGAGTACAGATTCAAATTGGCATTAATCAATCGCAAATATGATGAAGTTCTGCATATGGTGCGTAATGCACGATTGGTCGGTCAAAGTATTATAGCGTATCTACAGCAGAAAGGTTATCCTGAAGTAGCTCTTCACTTCGTGAAAGATGAAAAGACCCGATTCGGATTGGCGTTGGAATGTGGCAACATTGATATAGCCTTAGAAGCTGCAAAAGCCCTGGACGATAAAGATTGTTGGGATCGACTGGGGCAAGTGGCTCTTTTACAAGGAAATCATCAGATTGTCGAAATGTGTTATCAACGTACCAAGAACTTCGACAAGCTGAGTTTTCTTTATCTTATTACTGGCAATTTGGAAAAACTGAAGAAAATGAATAAAATTGCTGAAATTCGAAAAGATGTGTCAGCCCAATATCAAGGCGCCTTACTTTTGGGCGATGTCAAAGAGCGCGTCAACATTTTAAAAAACTGTGGACAAATGTCGCTAGCATATCTTACAGCTGCTACGCATGGCCTAGATGAACAGTCTTCAGCCTTACAAGAAATTATTACACAAGAGGGAAATGTGTTACCTGAAATTAACCCTAATGCAATCTTGCTCAACCCACCTGTTCCGATACAGCACGTTGAGAGTAACTGGCCTTTGTTAAGTATATCGAGAGGTTTCTTTGAGGGTGCTATGATAACACGTGCAGCCACTAGTGCAACTGCTCGACAAGCCTTGAATGTTAATGCTGATGGAGCTTTAGATGTTGGCGGAGGCGATGGATGGGGGGCTGATGCTGATTTAGGTATGGAAGATGACGGCAATGACGAAATGCACGACGCTATTGATACTGAGCCGGATGCTGATGGTCCAGACGATGCTATCGCCGGTTGGGATGTAGGTGATGATGATGTGGTCGTTCCGGAAGAATTGGCATCCAAAATTAAAGCATCAGCTCTGGATAATTGCTATTACGCGGCACCAAATAAAGGCATTTCGGCCGCTCAACATTGGTCTAATAATTCACCTTTAGTATTGGACCACATCAAAGCGGGATCTTTTGAATCTTCCTTTCGTCTATTGCATGATCAAATTGGCGTTATTAATTTTCAGCCTTTTAAAGCTTTATTCATGCAAAATTATACATGCGCAAGGACCAGCTTCACAGCAATTCCAAATTGTTTGCCTCTTTTTGCCCATCCTTTAAGAAATCCTACTGAGAATAACATAAAACAACAGCGTCCTGCTCTGGGTATTAAACTAAATGATTTGGTTCAACGTTTACAAACGGGATATCAACTGACAACCGCCGGCAAATTCTCGGAAGCAATTGAAAAATTTCATTTGATTTTAATAAGCATTCCTCTGTTAGTCGTTGACACTAGACAAGATATCGCGGAAGCTCAGCAATTATTAAAAATATGCTCCGAATACATTCTTGGACTAAAAATGGAAACGGCTCGAAAAAGTCTGCCCAAATCTTCATTAGAAGCACAAAAGAGATTATGCGAAATGGCCGCTTATTTCACACACTGTAAGCTTCAACCAGTGCATCAAATTCTCACATTGCGTACCGCCTTAAATATGTTTTTCAAGCTGAAAAATTACAAGACCACCGCTTCTTTCGCTCGCAGATTGTTAGAATTAGGTCCGCGCCCGGAGGTTGCACAACAAGTGCGCAAAATATTGCAAGCTTGTGAAGTTAATCTCGTCGATGAGTACCAATTACAATATGAAGAGTTTAATCCATTTAATATTTGTGGCATTAGTTATAAACCTTTATATAGAGGTAAGCAGCCCGAAATCATCTGTCCTTTTTGCTGTTCTTCGTATGATCCCCAGTTCAAAAACAAACTATGCAATGTTTGTGAAGTCAGCCAAATAGGTAAGGAATGTATAGGGCTACGCATTTCAAATTTACAGTTCCGTTAAAAGGTTTTGATATAAAGTGACGAAACTATTATATGGGCGTATACTTATATAAGCTCTGAATCATCTAAACATGCAAGTGTCGCAAGCGAGTATGCCTACATATAAAGAATAATAAAATTATAAAGTATAAAAATCCTACAGGAAGGAACATATCTTCGACTGCATTCATTTATTTGTTTTAATATCTCATTATAAACCACAAAAGGCTCTTCTCCCATCTTTTGAACAAGTTTTTTTTAAATTATATTCACAGGAATTGCACTACATAAGCTTGGTATGAATAATTCTTAAAATTCGTTAATGGGTTCGCTTGAAGATCCTTCTTCATACATAGTGATAACGTTTGCTAATTGTTTTGATAAGTTTCTCGTAATCAACCAAGCTTAGTAGAGTAGGTGGTTTGAAGGCTTCCATCTTTTCTGCCGCTTAATAATGATTGTCTTTCTTGTAATAACACATTAAGACTTGATGGAGTTTTTAATGCTTTCAACTTAGTGCCACCAATGTCTGAGCATAACTAGATTATTATTTGGCACCACTACGACTAGATAGGCGTATATTTGATTGGAAGCTCAGGAATTTCTTTGGAGTGTGGAGCATTGAGATTTTCCAAGCAATATACGCTTAACACTCCATAAGGAATGCGAGTAGCTGTAAAATATGTAGAAGAGGAAAATAGCAACCAAGAATTTCTGCGAATAAAGACAGTCTCAATTCTTCATTACCAACACTTTCTCATATTGTACGAGAAAAGAATCAATTTTTATTGACTATTAGCTGATCTTCTTCAAGAATTTAATTTACTTAACTCTCTATAACTTAAAATAAAAAACAGGACATTTTCATCTATTACGGATTCACCAGATCCTGGAAGTCTTGCGTTTTTAATCATCTACACGCATTTCCAATCTTTAATTCTTGTTTTTAATCATAAGGTACGATATTTACTTTCCATAAATTTGCACAAAAATATTATAACCAGAAACGGCAGTTGATACGCAGTCTGTTGAACGCTTATCTAGGCAGGGCTATTGAATTAAAGCGTGATCTGGTTAATATTGATCGAATGTTTAAAACTGGCACGCTAAGGATACCCCGCTATTTTTTATGATAACACTACGTGAACGCGTTAAACCTTTGCCTCGAAATAAACAAGAAGAACAACAATAAATACAAAATTTATATTTTATCTTTTACTACATTAAGGATATGATAGCATTTATTAAAAAAAAAGAGAGCAACGAATATTCGAACATGTTTGAGTTACTATATCCAGGACCATAAATAAATAACAAAAATTGTCAAAAATGCCAACGTTTCAGCTCTTAGTTCAATGTAGACGTATTTTTGAGTGGATTGCATTAATTTTGTAATCTTGTTAATCGATTAAGGAAAGCATTAAATTTCTACTTCTTAACCTAACTTCTTGTTACACAGCACTGGGCTCGTCTTAATTGGCTATCGTGCTTGGTGGCTCGCCCACTTTTGGTCGGCCAGCGTCTAATACCATTTTGTGGGTTCGTTTCTTCATTTTTGACATAGTCACTAATTTGGTCGACGTGCGATGTTCATCCTTACAACTTGCACGACATCACTAGAACTCCGCCCTTTAAAATTTTACTGTTTTGGACTAAACAGACTCTCCCGTTTTTAATATTGACTGAAGTGAGACCTCTCAATTTTTCATATTTGTATTATAACCACTAAAGTAGCGTAAATATGAAAATTAATCATTTTCTCAACAAAATTGACATAAAGTTTTGGATTGAGTTATGATTTGTGTTCATTGTTTGATCGATGTGAAAATAAAAATACCGAAAAAATAATAACCAAATTAACGTGATTTTACAACTCTGCAAGAAAAAGCAATTATCCTTATAGGAAGTTTTATGACTCTATCGAATACATAATGCAACCTTGTGATTATGCTTTACTGTTATATACCGCTTTAAGATTTTCGATTTATGAGCATCAACACAATTGAACGTGGTTTACCCTGTTGTAACAAAATAATTCAGCAGAACATCAAAATATGATAGCATAATTCGCCCTGTGGCGTCAAAATAATTAATCCGCGGTAGAGCAAAAGACAGAAAGGATTTCTTGACTTTTGTAAAAGAAAACAATTTAATTTAGACATTTATAATTTTTTTTTAGTAAACATTTGGAAATCGTAAGGTGAGAATCGATGCGTCCTAACGAAATGTCGCAATATCATTATGTGGTAACCGCTCAAAAACCCACAGCTGTGGTAGCTTGTGTTACTGGTGAGTAAAGCCAATTAAAATTCGGGATTTAAGCGTGTCGGAAAACAAATTTTGAACTTTACGTTGAATTTCGCAAAATTCTCAATAATGTCATCCGAGAAAATTTGCAATATTTTGTACTTGTAGGTAATTTTACTTCGCCAACGGACCTTAATTTGATTATTGCCCGCAATAGTCAATTGGAAATTGATTTAGTCACGCCGGAAGGCTTGCGGCCTCTTAAAGAAGTCAACATAAACGGTGTAATTGCAGTTATGAAGCATTTTCGTCCACAGGTTTTCTAGAATTTTTTAAAGCAATCGCAAATTTTTAATTCTATGATTGCGTTGCAGGATAGTAAAAAGGATTTATTGTTCATATTGACACATCGCTACAATGTCATGATCTTAGAATGTCGCATGTTAGGCGATCAAATCAGCGTCATAACCAAAGCTCATGGCAACGTTTCGCATCAGTACAGCCCACCTACGGAGGGTGGTTTCATAGCTGTCATTGATCCTAAAGCCCGGGTGATAGGCATGTGTTTGTACATGGGACTTTTTACAATTATTCCGCTTGATAAAGATACTAGCGAACTAAAGGCCACAAATTTAAGGTACCTTTCTTGAATGAGGACCAACTCACAGAATATTAGCTCGCAAAAATTGAAATTGACTAAAATTCATTTCACTTTCAGAATGGATGAATTGAATGTGTATGATGTCGAATTTTTGTACGGATGCATCAATCCTACGATAATCGTTATACACAAAGATAATGATGGTCGTCATGTCAAAACTCATGAAATTAACTTGCGCGAAAAGGAATTCACAAAAATTGCTTGGAAACAAGACAATGTTGAAACCGAAGCTACCATGTTAATACCGGTACCAACTCCTCTAGGTAAATATGTAACAAGAAAAATTGTTATTGCATATATTACAAATAATCCACTTTAGGTGGCGCCATTGTCATCGGGCGCGAGTCAATTGTTTATCATGACGGCAATAGTTACCACGCTGTTGCTCCTTCTACATTTAAGGTAATTTTTTTGCCCTATTATTTATATACATATATAGTCGAGAATTATTCTTTTTGTAAAATAGCAAAGTACCATAAATTGTTATGCGCGTGTGGACAGTAAGGGTCAACGGTATCTCTTGGGCAATATGTATGGTCAGCTGTTCATGTTATTCTTGGAAACAAATGATAACGGCAAAGGAGGCGCCTCAGTTCGGGAAATTAAAGTAGAATTATTGGGTAGGCTTATAGCATTAACTAACGAGAATGACTTTAGAAACTTGTTTTCATGTGCTGCAGGTGAAATTTCCATACCCGAATGTATAACATATTTAGATAACGGGTTTCTCTTTATTGGATCGAAACATGGAGACTCCCAATTGGTACGCTTAAGTACGACAGCTAATGAGAATGGCTCATATGTTATTCCAATGGAAAATTTCACAAATCTTGGACCCATTCTGGATCTGAGTGTGGTCGATTTGGATCGCCAAGGTCAAGGGCAAATTATAACTTGTTCTGGAAGTTTTAAAGACGGTTCACTTAGAATTATTAGGTACTATATTTTTGATTTGAGACAAGTTGACAATTCTGTAAATGATTGAATTTCCTTGATACCGCAGAATTGGTATTGGTATACAAGAGCATGCTTGTATTGATTTACCTGGAATTAAAGGAATGTGGTCTCTGAAGGTGGGAATCGATGACAGCATTTATGAAAATACTTTGGTCCTAGCTTTTGTAGGTCATACTAGAATTTTAACTTTAACAGGAGAAGAAGTCGAAGAAACAGATATACCCGGCTTCTTAAGCGATCAGCAGACTTTTCATTGCGCTAATGTGGACTTTGATCAGGTATTTTTATAATAGAATTCATGTTAATTGCTTAGCTTATTAGAAAACAATTTCCAGATTGTCCAAGTGACACCATTAACGGTGCGCTTAATTAAAAGCACGTCTAAGAATTTAGTATTTGAATGGCAGCCGCCAAAAGGTAAACGAATTGGTGTAGTATCGTGTAATTCCACGCAAATAGTAGTTGCTTCGGCTTGCGATGTTTATTATATTGAAATTGAAGATGGTAAATTGATACAACAACACCAAACGGTTTTAGAGTATGAAGTAGCTTGCTTAGACATTACACCCTTGGATGATGGAAAACCCCGTTCAGATTTTGTGGCTGCAGGCTTATGGACTGATATATCGGCAGTAATTTTAGCATTGCCAAATCTAGATGTTTATCACACGGAAAAATTAGGTGGAGAAATTATCCCTCGATCGATTTTAATGACTACTTTTGAAGGAATTCATTACTTGCTATGCGCCCTCGGTGACGGTTCCATGTTCTATTTTATACTTAATAAGGAGACGGGCATTTTGAGTGATAAAAAGAAGGTAACTTTGGGCACCCAACCGACCACTTTGCGTACATTTAAATCGTTCGCAACCACTAACGTGTTTGCATGCTCAGACAGACCCACAGTTATTTATTCGTCAAATCATAAGCTTGTCTTTTCCAATGTCAATCTAAAGGAAGTCAATCATATGTGTTCATTGAACGCCCAGGCTTACCCCGACAGTTTGGCTTTAGCAACAAAAAACTCTGTAATCTTAGGCACAATTGATGAAATACAAAAATTGCATATACGTACCGTTCCCCTGGGAGAGGGACCCAGGCGCATAGCTTATCAGGAAAGTTCCAAGACCTTTGCGGTGGCGACAGTACGCATTGATGTCCAAGGCCGAAGTGGACCGAAACCAACACGGCCAAGTGCTTCTACGCAAGCCCAGAATATCACTTATGCTTCGAATATCGTGCCGAAACCAGGTAGCGGTAATACGTCAACGACAAGTGCGGAAATCGGTCAAGAGCTAGAAATGAATAATCTCTTGATAATTGATCAAAATACTTTTGAAGTGTTGCATGCTCATCAATTTATGCCCTCAGAAAATATCATATCTCTAATGTCGGCTACCCTGGGAGAGGATCCCAACACGTACTATGTCGTTTGCACCGCTTTGGTTTACGCCGACGAACCCGAGCCAAACATTGGTCGTATCATTATATTCCATTATCATGATGGTAAACTAATTCAAGTCGCTGAAACAAAAATTGACGGCTCGTCCATTTCTCTGGTAGAATTTAATGGGAAAGTGTTGGCTGGAATTAATAGTTTTGTACGTTTGTATGAATGGACTAATGAAAAAGAATTACGCATGGAATGCAACATAAAAAACAATATAACAGTGTTATATTTAAAAGCGAAAGGTTTGTGTTTAGGTTTATTTGCAGTTATGTGATTTATTTGTAAAGTTAATTTGTATCTTAGGTGACTTTATATTGGTGGGCGATTTAATGCGTTCATTGACTTTATTACAACACAAACAGATGGAAGGTATTTTCGTGGAAATTGCTCGGGATAGCGATCCGAAATGGATGAGAGCCATAGAAATACTTGATGATGACACTTTCTTAGGTTGCGAAGATAATGGCAATTTATTTGTTTGTCAAAAAGACAGGTGAAATGATTGCAAATCTCATCCACTCTGTGGCATACTTAGTTAATCTTTTAAAAAAAATGTATAGTGCCGCCACAACCGACGACGAGCGCCAATTATTACCCGAAGTGGCCCGTTTTCATTTGGGAGATAAGGTAAACGTTTTTCGTCACGATTCCTTGGTTATGCAAAATGTTGGAGAACGCACTACACCAAATCAAGGCTGCGTTCTTTTCGGGACCGTGAACGGTGCTATTGGCATTGTAACGCAGATACCTCAAGACTTTTATGATTTTTTACACAGTCTCGAAGAAAGACTTACAAATGTCATAAAATCGGTGGGCAAAATAGATCATTCATATTATCGTAGCTTCCACACTAGTCAAAAGTTTGAACCATGTGAGGGTTTCATTGATGGTGATTTAATAGAAAGTTTTCTGGACTTAAATCGCGAAAAAATGAAAGAATGCGTTTTAGGTCTTGAGGTAATAAATTTTAATATTCCTTTAGTTTAGTGCTCAGATTCTTTTCTTATGTTTATTTCTTCAGGTTACCATGAATGGGGAAAAGAAAGATGCAGAAGTTGATGATGTTATTAAAATTGTCGAAGACCTGACGCGAATGCATTAACATTAACATTGTATTGTTTACACATTATAAGAGTTTCTTGCTGTAAGATCTACGTCTTTACACTTTTGAAATTATTTTCCTCTTTTGTTTAGAAGCCTTTTATTGTTATTGTAAAATGCCGAGATGTGCAGGAGTGCATGCAAATTCGTTTTTTCCGATAATTGTGTTTGTAATTAAAAAGGATTTTTAAAAAATAAATGAAGATAAATGATGTAATATACGCCGCGCACGCCCCTTTCTTTGCATTCGATTGGGAAATCAATGCTGAACAATAAATGTACGTAAAGGAACGGATGTGCAGGATGATCGACTTGGGTAAGTATCTTGTTTAATTCTAACAAACAAATGATAGTAGTTTGCATATATTCGGTTTTGGTTTCTAGTTTTTGACGTGTAGTAGGGATCTGCTCTCAGCAATTGTTCTAGATCTAGATATTCTTATGTTAAAAAAAAAAAATGGATCAGATCAAAACAATACTTTATACGGCATGCGCAGATATTTGCTAGCGCTTTTTACGGAATAATTCCGAGTTTTCCTATTAACACTATCGCTAGTTTAAGATATAAAATATCTTTCAACTTAATATAACGAAATTCTGTCTTTGTTCCTATGTGGTGAGAGACTGCTTTGTGAATGCGAATGGCAAAGTAAGTATGTATGCTACACAGGTTGTAGTACTTGTTATAAAATGTTATTTCAACCTAATTAGGTGTGGCTTTTTAGGATACCGATTATGATCTTGATGACGAAATTAAAGTCAATTGTTCATAATGGTATGGATGGCAATATGAGCATTGATATCGGTAAGGTGCACAGAGTCCAAAACTTGTCAACGTCGGTAAAAAGCTTTTCACATATAGTAGCAGAAGTTTAAGAGGTTTTTTCGTGGGATATTTAAAATTTACGGTTATACAAATGATGATTTTTTAATACAGTTTTATATATTTTAGATTCAACAAATATTTATTAACTAGAGAAATACCTAACAGACAACCAATAAGCCTTAGGAGCCAATTCCGGAATAGTTTTATAGCAAATTCACTTGCTTTAGTTTACCGAATTATTTGGATTTGTTGTATAAATGTATTTGGGAAAAATTGCTTTAAGGGGAACATAATTATTATGTTATGCATTAAATTGTAGCTAAAGGCTGACACAGATCAGTTTTGGCTGACAATTACGAGCAGTTTTGCGATTGGTTCGATTTCATGCAAAACACACACAATCCTTTTACATCTATCCTAAAAAGGAAACTTAAAGTTTCTCAATGAATTTCTTATTAAATAACTAGTTTGTTCAAGCTTGTAGACTTTACGAAACAGTCTACTCTTTAGGACCGCAAATAGAACCAATCGGCCACGCCCCTACAAAGTAAGTAAATCCCATTTTTTTAAAATTTTTTGAGGTTTTATTCTTATTTATCACAGGGCAAACAGGACAGAATTTTTACAATTATTTTGTACACTCCTCAAATGAAGACATACTATCTGCCTAAAAATGGTTTAATTTTAAAATGAATATGGTAGACAACGCAATTACTTTTTTCTTAATAATGGTAGCGATTTGGGTATCAAATAAAAGAACTTGGAGAGTAGAATGCGAAAAACCTAGTGACAGGTAAGCGAGATTTGGCAACGCCGAATATAACTTTCTAATTTGTTTTTTTTTTCAAGATGTTTAATTGTGTATAGATTGTATAGTTTTTTTTCCCCAATTATTTCATATAAAACCTGCTTTTGCAATTTAAAGTAAAAATGTTTACTGCAATGCTATTTTCATATAAATGCGTACATATAGTGCGCGTAATTGTACAAAACGTTACTCGCCTGAGCACAGAAAGTAGTTCTTTTCTTATATTTTCTTTCGATATTTTTAAATTTTTTTTCCGTAATTACTTACTTCGTATAACTTCTTTGTGCACTTCTAAAATTGCTTTGAATATTCGCTAAAAGCCGTTAGCTGGTTTTTCCTTTTACAAGGTTAATAAAAAAAGTACCCTGCGTTGAGAATAGAGAGAGCATAGAGTTGCTTTCAATAGATTGCAACGCTTCGATAAATGAGAAATTTCCTTGCGAAATCTTTTAACTTGGTAGAAATCCTCGCTTCGATAAATGAGAAATTTCCTCGCAAAATCTGTTAAACGAGAAATTTCTTTGCAAAATCTCATTCAGTTTCCCAGATCAGATTTGATTTTACTTTTAGAAAAACACCCACAATATTCATCATTTTTTAATTAAAACAATATTTTTATATACATTTCTTGCAAATAATTACTACTGTTTATTATCTGGCTCATTATTCGCTTAGTTCATCTTAATTAAGCATCTAAAAAAAAAACAAATATTGTTAAACCTTGTATGCTTGGATTTGGTATAGATTTTAATATAACGGTCAGAGGTGCCACAATCTTTTACTAACATCTCTAAATAGACTGATGTCTGACTTAATATTTATTATAATCATTGACGTCCATTAAAACTTGTTTATATTAGAACTAATGGGAAAGGTTTTTAGAAGTAAACGCCATTTTTTATAAAAATTAAAGAAACATCCCCCATATTGACGATGAATGAAAATATATACACTAATATTAATGTTAACGAATGAGAGAGAGGAAGGAAATACAAGAAACTCTCCATAAGCACACATGTAAAGGAAATTGAAATAAATTCAAATTAATACCAAAAAGAGATGAGGTACATATGTGAATCGAAACATTTCGCAGAAATGAAACGTGATGAGAATGCAATCATTTTTAGTGTTTTAAACGCGAATGAGTGTGCGGTTTTGTGCATAAAGACAATACCCCAGAAGATAATAATAAAAACACTAATAAAGAGCAAGGCTTGATGGGAAATTTCTTTCCTTAGTCTAATGTAACACTAAATGTATATGAATGAATGGAACAATCTTTAAACTTCGAAGGCTTAATAGGTTTTAGTAAATAAAATGTCTTGAAAAGCATCGAAGGCTTCGATTCTTATGTATACCTACGCATGGAGACTTATGAAAGTAGATTGTTATGGATATGATAGAATTCAATTTCTATGGGAAGCGATCAATAGGAGAACGTGTAAGAGCTTTCGAATCAAATTTGAGTTTTAATTGACTCAAAGTTATTGCTTATTATTATTAAAAAAAAAAAACAAAACAATGCCTAAGAAAAAGCAGTGTTCATCAAATTGCATTAAATGCTCTTAACATAGTGTCAGCAAAGTAAGAAGCCGTACCTGCTTAGGAGCGAAGATAGGATACATACTATCTCAAGTAAGTGCACATCCCAACGTAACTTTTTTTTATTGATTATGAACATATTATGTCAGGATCATGTGCTCATCTTAGTATGATTTTATGGCCATTGGCGAGATTTTGAAGGGAGGGGGAGGGGAGGGGTGATAACGGAAATGGTCAATATTTCCAATCTGCCCCAAAAGTATGTCATATACCCAAATTATATGCAGTATATTTCCCTTTGCCAGAAAATTCGCCCCAAAAATGCATCGTAAACTGAATTTTAGAGAAATTTAATCTCAGAATGAACTGTGTTGACTATGCTTTTTAGTTCCGTCCTTTTAAAGCATACTCTTATCACTACGTCAGTGAAGTATTATATTAGCCGATCGTGTGATCGGGTGATTTAGGACGCATGGTACGATGCTTATTTGCTCCTGCGTAAACACTGAATAGTTATTTCAATCTTATGAGGCCTATTTGTCGATGTTTTGGTCTTGATGACACAACCAATCACTCAGGGAAGAAATAAGGAGAAACAAATAGGGAGGCGGTGGGCGCAGCCTAGTCGATGTTTGGCAGTGGTGGGTGTTCAGTGGGAAAAGGCTTACAAACCCACTAGGCTGCCGCCACCTCGTTACATCATTCCCTTTCTTCGCTTCTTCGTTCTGGCCGTCATCGGGTTACAGTAATAGTGGGCAATCGCCGAACGATTGGTCATTCAAAACAAAAACAAAAGCTGTAATTCCAGCTGCATCCAGGGACGGACAGACAAGCTTAAATCGATTCAGAATGTAATATGAATCGATTCAGAATCATTTGCTTAGACTCAGTCCATCCGCACAATCCTAACATGGTCTTGTCCCACAAGCGGCGTTGGGAACAATAATAAGGTCTGGTTGCCACTAACTATACCTCTGCACATTAAGCTAACTTTCTATAAAAAAATTGAAGTTCACATACTTTTCTCTTCTAATTGCGTAACACGTAAGATCCTCTAATTATAATATTTAAAAAAATAATTGCCTTATACAACGTACGCATGTCAAATGCTTGCACGACTTTGAAAAGCAACGGAATATGAGAAAGCAGGAGTAGCGTAAACACAGAGAGCAGCTTAAGCGCGTAAATAATGACAAAGCCAGAGAAAGAGTGCGGCCTTCATACAAATGGCATGGTTATCATTTGTTTTGTAAGTTATGTCAGCGGATTTCAATCAGTCATCAAATGAATACCACCAGAATACCATCAACAGTAATTAAGAATTAGAAAAAAATTACTTTTTCAAAATATCCTTTCTGTTAATCGATTTGTTTTTTGGTAAATGTGTGTGTTTGTTTCGGTTTTTTTGTTCGAATGTTTCTTTTCCGTTAGGTTTCTTGTGTGAGTGAATAGGGATATTTGATGATTTCGATTTGTAATCAGCATCCAATCGTGGTTTTTCGCTCGCCGTGCATCGTTGTCGCGCTTCACGAGAAAGCTTTGCGCGCATATAAAAAGTCGCCTCCTTTAACTTTACAGCTTAATGGTTTCTATAATAAATTCTTCCAAAGAAATAAAAATAAATAATTAAACTAAATAAATAAAAAACGATTTTTAGATCGATAGCCGTAACAAAATATTGAGTAAAATTTACATCAATTTGCATTCTTTATAGAATTTCTTAAAACGTTAAAAGCGATTTTTAAATGTCAATATAATAACCCGTGTGTGTGCTATATGAAATTTATTTACAATCGACAACTAAACCTATAATTTCTCTTATGACAGATACAAGTGCCACACTTGTAGGATGTTTTTTTTAAAAATATTTTTTTGCACAATAATAATAATAATAATAATAATAATGAATTAATAAAAATATATGTGTAGTTAACGTATTTAAAATATTTGTTACATATAAATATTCATATATGTATGTATGTATGTATGTATGCATATATATACATATATACGATAGTAAATTATTTGTATAAACTCCATTACTCTTCTTTAACTCGTATGCTTTCCAACTTGGAAATTTAAAACGGATATAATATAACACAACACCGACGGCAAAACGGATACCTGACAAAAGTAAGTGGTTTCCTACACAACTCAAATAATACGTTACGATACTTGTTTTGATGAAATCATTGCAACATTTTCTAAGGTATTTCTCAAAAAATGGCATATTAAAAATCGAATAAATGCGAAGCTCTTCTAAAATGTTAACGGAAACGTTATGCGAATATACTTAGTAAACAAGTGGTTAAAACCGATATATTCAATTTAATTCCGGATGCATCGAAATTTGTTACCGATTAACGCTTTATATAAGTTCAATACTTTTTTAGCCCATCTAACATATATATATACTTTTTTTTTTTTTTTGATATGACCAATCATTCAGGGCATTCAGGGCATGCCCACTATTCGCGTAACGTGATGGCGGTTAGAAAGAAATGAGGAAAAGGAAAGAAAGAAATTTAAAGGTGTTGGCTGCAGCCTAGTGGATATGACACCAATCACTAAGCGTTAGGACTTCACCGACTTTGGCAGTTTTCTTTACATGTCGAGATTAGAACTGATTATCATAACATTTCTCATAAAAATGCTTCGAAACTATTTAGTTTCACAAAATTTATGGGTATAGCCTAATCGGCGTGGCTGTTAAGAATTGCAGAATTTCTGCTCTGCATCTCAAATACGAGCTTAAGACAGGCGTCCACAATGTCCCGATTGCTCCTATTTCAATTTCGGTAACAGGTTTCCCCCTAAAATTTGAAAAAATCAAAGACGATTAGGCTCTATCCAGAATCATAGTCTTGGTTTGAAAGGATCAACTCCGTCTTCTTATACCAGCGTAATTGTTAAGTCAATAAAATTTATCACAGGGACGACATTCGCTTGGTATAAAGATATTTAAACATTATCAAAGGGAGGACTCTCTCGCAGTGGTTTAGCCAAGCAAATTGAATGGAATGTGAGCACTCACATCATTTAATCAAATTTTTGCTGTAAATTTGTTGTTGACCACGGGATTTGCTTAGCGTGATGGTAGCTATGCTGAAATATTCAGACAAAAATTCAATGAAACTCCTCTATGGAAAGAGGCAAGTTTCTGTTGCCGTGCGTCGGTATTATCGGAGTTCATAAAAGAATATTTCCTTCACTTTCCATCACATTTTTGAAAAGTTATTGACTTCGGTATTATGCAAACGCTCTGCGAAAGAATCTACGTAATTCGAATCTCTACGCCTTCCCCTTATAAAAACTGGGTGAAGATCGATTTGTGCTTTCTAAGAATTATAATGAATTACTCACTATACATTACAGTAAAGTGGGCAAAAATTTCACCTTGTTTGATCGTTATTTTTTTACATGGAAAAGTGCTAAGATATTTTATAATCGAAATTTGTAACATTTTTTATATCTTGCACTACTCATAATACAAGGACGCATTATGTTTGTGCGGATGTATGCGATAACTAGAAGGATTTGAGATACACTCACTTTTTACTGTTTAAACTTGTCTGTCCCTCTGT